>NT_179893.1:562732-577558 GCF_000188095.3 Bombus impatiens | reverse complement strand
ACGAGAAAAAAGAAGTCGAAAATATAGAATAAAAATTTTTCGTTTGAGGCTTTGTTTTCGAGAAAATCGACTTTGAATTTTCGCTCGGTACGCGTGCACTTTATCACGTCCCGCTATAACGGATCTCACTGTAGATCGTTGTCTCGATGGAAAAATTAAAAAAAAAAATTAAAAAAGAATTTTTATTCTATATTTTCGACTTCTTTTTTCGCATAGAATCATCCCCTTTCCGCTTGTACCACCAGTTACCAGCCACCCTGTATATGTAGATATAGCCAGATGGTACCTTACCATTGTAGCGAATCTTAATTTCGAATTGGAAGTAGGTTCGATCAGACTTCTGCTTACTTCGTTCCAACCTGAAATTGTCTTACGTTCTAAAGGACTTGAAAGTCTGGCGAAGCGAATCTGGTACAATATAAAACTTGAACGCCAAGGCGATGTAATAACAGACATCTAATAAAGACGAAGTATAGCAAATAAAGTGCATATTTCATGATAGTCTACGTTATTTTGAGATCGCGTTTAAATTAATTACACAAGATCCTCAACAAGAGAAGAGATTAAAGATTATACAAGGTACCGGTTCTCAGACCTTAGAACTATTGTCTGATGTTCCTCCATACTTTAACGTCTTAATTAACGAATGGAATCTTTGGCATTCTTGTAATTTATTAGTATCGTCCTGCAATCTATCTTATTACGAAATAGTTTTCGATTACAGAGGAAAGGGATTGTCCCGGGCCAAGGATGCGTACACTATGGGGTATCATCGAAGAGTTAAAGACGCTAATACGATGCTTTAATTGGTACGTTCCTCGACTAAAAGCCTCATCGCATTAAATCGTAACACGACGATACGATTGGCCTAATAGCTCTTAACAAGATTATGTTCGTGGTATCGTAAATTTCGTGAAGCCGCATCTCGATCAGCATGAAAGCTCGAAACTAGGTCTCTGTTACTAGATTTCGGTCAGTTTTAAAGTTCGGCCCGGGACTAGCTTTTGATTTTATCGATTGTTAAATCATCTATTCCCTTAACGGAATACTTCAATCTCCTGCATTATCGGAAAGTTTAGTCACTTCGCTAGAACTACCCTCTCCGACACTACCCTTTCCTATCCTGGTGGTCACGATCGAATTAGATTGTTTTCTAAAATAAATTCTCTGTCTAGTTCGGATGGTCATCCTTGCTGGAATGTGATACAAATTTAATCGTTTCTTTGTATCTCTCTTATTTCGATTCGTTTACTAGTTCGTATTTATAGTTAGTTAGAATTTCGCAATCGATTATTCGGTCGCTCAATCACAGATCCGATTGCACATTCAAAGTACCGTACGCTTTATAAATAATTCCTTAAAATTCTCTGTATCGGTTGATTGAATTGAAGAAATTGATTCTCCGAATCAATCTGAATCGTTCGATTTCTAGTATATTAATGGCTATTCGAGCTATTAATTCCTTTGCTTCTAATTTTTTAATGTCTTGTGTACAGACTTCCCTGTCGTTCGACATTCCTTAAATCAAATTAACCCCGTTTCTTCAGGCCCATTTCTCGCCTTTAACGACAAACCAGTTAAATAAGAGAGTAATTCTCCGAGCGAATAGTCCGACGATTGTCCGCTCGAACGAAGAAAAAAAAAATGGGAAAAAGTTGGCGCAAATGAAAGAAGAGTTTATACGAAGGTGGAAGAAGAACAACGATCTTCTAGAGGCTGTAGGACCCGATCCACGAAGATGATCGACCATCGAAGAAAGCTTTTCCAAGGAAAATTCGAGTAAGAAATTCAGTCAACGATGGTCGAGCCGTATGATCGAGTTACAAGGGCGAGGTCTCTTAACCGGCGAGTCCTCGACGGCGTCATTCAACGGATATACAGCAAAGTAAACGTTTATTTAGAAGATATCATCTCCGCCTTTCTCAAGTCGAGTAGACCGCCTTCGTCGCGTCGCGGAGGGATGCTCTCTCTCGCCAACATAATCTGCGCGAAAGTGTTTACCCCTGGAAATGCGATCGCAGATTGCATCTAATCTCACGCTGTATCACGACTGCTACCTCGTGCCACCAAGAACACTCGCTGGAGACCTTCGCGAGGATTTCGAAAAAACAACGGAAAATGAGGAGACAAACGAAAGTTTTGATCGTGTAAGAATCTTGATGTTTTCACGCACGAGCTTGTCTCGTAATTCACAGCGATTGTTCTCGTTTACGAAGTTGATACACGATAGCTGAAGAAAGTATTCCAACATTTGTAGAAATATTTTATGAATATATAGAATCGTGTCTTATACGAAAGATCTTTAAACTTCACTAGTGTCGTAGTGAGACTACAAGACCGTATAATAATTTTTTTACTAATTATATGTTTGTAGTAGATATCTTGTATCTTTTATGTACATCTTTAGATTCGTTTTTTTATCGATATAAATTTTATCGATATAATTATGATAATTGCGTCCCATTACAGTCTGCTAATGAGCGTTCAAAGTACATTCAGTGAAATGTTTCTATTTTCTATGATAAATCTTGGAACAATCAAATTTCGATATGAAATTTATTCGATACGATCGTAAGAAACGATACGATGAAAGAATAATCGTGCATAGCTACAAGGAAGTTTTTCTATCGATGCTTCTGTTGAATTACTGCGTTTATAACGTTGTATCCAATGGCCGATCATAGTAATTAATCAACGTCTCCTTGAAGTTATCTTTTACGACGTATTGGTCAACACGACCTAATAAACCGAACGTTCCGAGGGAGCGGAAAGCTCATAATTCAGCTGACGCGTAAACCCGATTAATCAGGAATAGCAAAGCAGCAGCGCGCTTCATGAAAATTATTTATTTATCAGCGCGCCTCGTTTCGCCTCGGCCTGTGATGCTAAAGGGGTTAATATCCTTAGGAAATTGGAATGTATTATTTAACGAGCAGCGTACAGCGTGATTAAATTGCGCTTTATTTAACCACGCAGTGATTGAAACGAAATTTTGCTTTACGAGCTTCTATGGAGCTTCTGAAGTACACCTTGGAATTCAGGAATAATTCACTCGAGCGTTCGGTCCAAAGGCGGAAGGATTTTATCCGATTTAGAAGCCCATTTCCCGCCTTTCCCTCTCTCTCTCTCTCTCTCTTTCTTACTCCTCTCTCTTGCGACAACACTCGACAGGGCCGGTTGTTTCGCTATCGAATGAACCACGTAAGTATCCATTTTATACCGAACGAGTTAATACAGTTGGAAAATTGGAATATTATTTAATGAACTGTTGCTGGCCTAATGGGATTGCGCAGCGCAATTTCGCTACTCGTGTATTCACGCTGTACGTTGCTACATAATTGATAGAAACAGATGTACCTGCGATGTACATCAATTTCATACAATTGAAAATTAATTCGACGTTGGCCAATATGGGATTATTATTCTTTACGTGGAAGCGTACTTTTCCATATTTATGATTACGATCGCGTTTTCGTAATTCCGTGAAATATTTCGTATGATAAAATCGTCCAAAGTCAGTAGTCAGTTTACGCATTCGAGTTGCCGGAGAAAGTATACTGCATAATTTTCGGTTTGGAATCAGTTGGCCACGCCGTGGGAATGCATTGGAAAATTTGCTTAACGGCAGCTGCAACTGGAGTCGGCTGGAGAAGCCCCTCAGGCCAGCGACGATTCCTCTTGACCGTAGCGAGACTCGGCAAGAGGTATCAAGAGACATTGTTCGCTGGCGAGGCAAGTAAAACCAGAGGAAACAGGCGCGGAGGTTGGAACAGCGGAATCAAAGGGAGAAACGGTAACGAGAAGAGAAACGAGGGAAAACAGGCGTACGCGTGGCTTGCGAAGGTGGGGTGACATCGCGTTGAAAGAAGAAACAAGAACAAGAAGGTGAAAAAGTGGAGAATTGGCAGAGGCGAGGGAGAAGAAGACGAAGAAGATGATGAAGAAGGAAGGAGAAATAGATGAGTACGAAGAAGAAGTGGTAGTATAATGTCCCGGACGTAAAACGGGCTAGGAAACAGCGGCTGTGCTCGACTTCGGCTCAATTAAATGATCGTCTTCTCCTCGAGGGTCTCGGTAGAGGCACCAGCCATTAATTTCGAAACATGGGGAACAAAGGGTCTACCTCGGAAATATTCTTTTTTCTCGTTTTCTCTCCCCCTCAATTGGACGTTCTCTTTCTTCCGTCCTCTCCTTCGGTCACACTCTCTTTCTCTAGACGGCCTCCTTGTAGCCTCCACCTTTTACCATCTCGACCTGCCGCCAAGAGGAGCAAGATGGCTAACGAGTAGAACGAAGACAAAGATTCGGTGTATCTCGGTGAAGAAGGTGAGGGAGAAGAAGAAGGCAGCAAACGCCGCAACCTGCTCAGCCTGCGGCTACGTTTCTCTTTTCCTGCGGTAGCAAGAGCCTCTATCGAACCACGCTTCTTTCTATTTCCCTCTCTTTCTCTCATCCTATATCTTTGTCCTTCTGTTTTGCTCGCGTTCGTTTATTCGCTTCTACACTCGATTTCTCTCCATCGTTCCATCTTTCTTCATTCACCTCCACGCTTCCAACGTTCTACCACTGCATAGTGCGCGGGTAAAGCTGCCCTCACATCGAGTCGCGCGTTAATATTCCAGTAAACGTACGGAGGATCATCCAGGCGTGGTCAAGATGTCTATAACAGTACCGTACTAGTCTGATTCGTTCCTTTTCGTTTTCGCGTTTCTTTGCATCCGTAGCTTGTTTTCCACCGTTTTTCGCCCCTTCGTCTGTTTCGCCTGATTCCCGCGTCGGTCTCGCCCGTTCAGAGAAGATCGACATCGATCACGTGCTCGTATCCGTTTCGATATGAGATTTTTCGTAGATACGAAGCCGACGTGTCGACGTACACGCACGTTTATGATTTAGCACGATAATCGAATTTCATCTAGTAGAGTCTCGATCTTGGGGAGAAAATTGCCAGAGCGATTGAAGCTGTTGGAAAGAAGGAAACGGCATAACCGCTTGCATCGAGATTGAAAATAACCGAGCCAATGTACATGTTCTGGAATTAATGAAAGCTGGCGATTTTTATTAGCCTATCATCCCGTTACCGTCCCGCGGGCACTCAATGCGAAGGAAAGCCACGTAATTTGGGATTTTATCTCGTACACGGTTAATGAGAGACTTCTCGTAGGTGTTCCTCGCCGTGAGGTAGACAGCTATTGCTATATTATGTCGAACTTTGAGCTTAATGCACAACATTAAGGAGGTAGGATGTAATTTAAGATTTGCGACGGATCGTTTCGGCTATTTGCCGAGAACATCCTGGGAAAACGTATTAGAAGTGTTCTGAATTCTCGTTTCAACGTTACGATACTTCGCTTCGATTTCCATCGTGTCTACCGGTTATTCGAACCGGATGATACGCGCGGCAGACATATAGTAGCGGTAGTAAATACATATCGTAGAATCTTTTATTTAGAAGTGGCACGCACACACGTGGGATCGGATCCTTTTCTCACACCCTCTTTTTTTCTCTCGTTTATTCTTCTCTTCGCTATATGCCGCGAATGATATTCAAGATAAATCTACCGTGGCATTTTAATTAATCACCCCGGAGGTATCTTTGTTTGGGCAAGCCGACAGCCATGCGAAGCTGGATGCCGTTGGCGGTGGTGGCGAAATTTTTGCAAGAACGTTAAGGCAGAAGAACGTTTCTGAAATATTCAAGGTACACAAGGTGAACTTTAGAAAGGGTTTTGCACCGCATTTTCACGACTTACGTGTCCGGTTGTTTCTTCTCTTGTACTCGTCTCTACCTCGTATTTATCGTTTGGGTTACGATGTCGACACGGTATACAAGTTAACTTTAAATTAAAGTCTCCCTTAAAACCAAGGAAAATGCCAGTTAAACTCGTTTAAGCGATCATAAAAAGATCCGCCACACGCTATATTTCTTCGACATACTGGTTCGGCCCGATGATATATTTCTTACACGTCTAGTATGTGTTATGTTCGATATTTTGCCGCGATGTAGCTGACTCGATTAAATATTCGAGTACGCGGATAAAACCACCTTTCTTCGAGGCCTATCAATTTTGCCTTGCCATGTATCTGATTCACTTCCATTTTATGAAAGATAGGGTGTTCGAACTTTGAGTCCATACAAGATCGTATTATATCCGAACGTATTAATACCGTGCACCGTATGCGCATTTAAAAGGTTGCCATTTCCGAGCAGGCAAATAAATGATCTAAACGTATTCCAGCGTATTATTATTGTTAATCACATAGGTCCGATCGATGATTTAACGTTAATGCAATAATTACACAGGCAATCGCATTAAATGCCGCAGAAAAAGCTAATACGTTTGAACGTTCATTAATTTGCAATTCTACGCAACCGCATTAATTTCGCTAACTGATCTCGATACACCAATTAATAATTTACACACAACTTACATACTTGCTCGAATAGTAAACAAGCATTCGCTTAGTGCTCGATTAACCGCACAGCCATGCACGTGTAAACTTACACGCGTCTACCCCGTCCTTGGGGAAATTTTCTGAAAACACGTAGTTTATATTTGCATCCAGAAGATGTCTAATACCGCCGACATATCTATTTTGACGACTCCATCTTCTGTTCGTACAACTGTCTGCGTCGGCCTGTCTGCTAGCTATCGGTTTTAATAAAACTCTTTTTATACGAAACGGCAGCTCTTTTTACAATACGACGTCGAGTCACAAATTTTTCGCAGGTTTCCATTTTATCCCTGAAGTGTTCCAGTCCATAGAGATCGATTTCTCAGGTCTGCCATAGGAGAACTGTCGTATGTATATCATATAAATTAGACGACGCCAAAAAATGATCGACCTTTTCGATCACGGAGAGATCGTTCACACGAAAACGTGCGACAAGTGGCACACGCTCGAACGATAGGGATGAAGCAGGGAAGAGCTGGTATAACCGATAGCGTAGAGTAGGGTAACAAAGGTATAAGAACCATTGTCCGTGCGAAGGAAGTTTACGACGCTCTAGAACAACGTGGCTTACGGCCACTAAAAAATAGATTAAATTACAAGCGACAAGCAGGAAGAACAGCAGTTTCGCTTGGCCAGTGGCGTAGAAGGGACGTCAATACATTGAAACTTTACCTTAGAGGCCGAAGATCGCAGGAAAGCTTTAGCAAATTTGTTCATTTCAATCTCGTAGGTTACGATGTTCATCTTCGTTCACAAAAAAAAAAGAAAAGAAAAAAGGAAGAAAGGGAAAGAAGAAATCGTAGGGGAAAGAGAGAAGACGCGAATTGCAAGCGTGAAATAGTCGGAGATAGACTAGGAGGATAGAGAAAGAGAGAGAAAGAGAGAGAGATGGACAGGTAGGAAACAAATGTGATTCGCCCGGACGGGCAATTTACAGCTCGAAGAATATGGCCTGGCGTGTAAACCGCATTGAAATTCACGGCGAGCACGGAACTGTAGCGGGGTTGAACTATGGGCAAGCTGTTGCAACTTGCTGTTTTCTCTCCAACCCCTGACCAGCTCGTTCCCCTCTTTGTTCATGCCATCGTCCTCAACCTGTCTCCGTCTGGTTGCCATTTAATTCTCGCCGTACGCTCCCTTCGGCATCCATTTAAAATCCCCGGGTGGTGCACCTATCAGGTGGTCTACGTTCATACGCGTGGAATTCCTACGTCGGTCCGGAAAGACGCTACCGGAAATCGTTTGTACGCCTGCCTCGGACGCACGCCTTACTACCAGAAAGGCGTCTTGCAGAAGCACTCAACTGTTATAAACATGATAAAATTTTACTACGTTTCGCATTTCTATGGTCTCCGCCTTATTTACGAGCTGCAGAAAAAGGTGCAAAATGATGGCCACTTACTGATAAACAATTCTCCTTTTCCTCTTTAAAGTAGATTTAAAGAATTCTTTTACCGTAATATCGTGTATAAACTGCCTTCTAAATATAGAATGATCATTTGCTAAAACCGTGCGTATACGTTCTTTACATTCGAGCGTTCGCTATATGTATATTCCTTGCTTTTATTCGCGCATCGCAAATGCCTTTAATTCATAGAATAGTTTAATTTGTTCCACTGCGTTTCTCGAACGTTTAATTTTCATATTAGTTAGCCTTTTCAAGTTTACAGATATCGTACAGATATCTACGCTTTTAAGTAAGAGAATAGATCAGAATGCACGTATTATATCACCAAATGGGAAGATGTACGACAAATAACATACCCAGGCATGGCTGGCCACGATAGTTTGCGCCTATTTGTTTGCTTCGTGATCGCTACGGATCGCTGTTCCACGGTATAGGAAGATGAAGATCAAATCGTACAGTTCGCCGAACACGCCGATGCAATCTTTTGATTGAAGGAAATCGATTCTTGCCTAAAAGGAAACAGGCTTGAACTTTGTGTGACTTCTTGTTATTCCGATTACGTTTCAATTCATTTTACGTTCGCATTCATCGCCATTCATCCGTTTCGGTTTTAGACGATAACTTTCATCGAGATCCTCGTTGCTTTCCATTCTTTACATTGTTTGAGTCGATTTAATTATCCTTCTAGTTGCGTTCAACCTTTCAATCAAATTCTCGATATATTTTCCAATATATATCTATAAAAGTCGATCCACGCTGTGGTAATGATCGGAATAACGATCAGACAGATCATTTATGGTTTTCACCGGGCTCTCATCATCGAACCACAGGATACCGGCACTTTGCCATATCCTAGTGTAGCAGTATTGCGGATAATTAGGACGACTGAGAAGTATTATTATTAATCATCGTTAAATCCAACTTAGTCGTGTTCCTAATTCCGAGTTCCCGTTAACTGGAGGTTGCCGCCGTGGTCTCGAGCGTTTCTCCGCGAGCATTTATTCCCATGTTGATACATCGATGATACTGGTAGAGAAGGTACAAGTCGGCGAGCCGCGTGCGCATAGAAAATTCCTACCATGTATGCCAGACGGACGAGTTAACTATAATGCGAGCAACGTGCTGTAACTTGGCTGTGTGTATCGCTGCCAGCGTGCAAGCCATAGATTTATTTGTAATTTTCTGCGATACCAGCCGTACCCTTTCTCTTCTTGTACGTTCGAGAGGAAGTCGGTAACCTTTCAAATCGAGCAGGTGGCTCGCTGGGCCCTCTTGTATTTTGACGATTAGTTCTGGACCGAGCTTCTTCGATGCACAGAGGCTGCTGTTTCAGCTCCTTTCTCTCGAACAGGGCCGCACCATACTACAGAGATCGAGCTGAAGCCAGACAGTCGGCTGCATTCGTTTCGTGCGAAGGAAAGAAAGTCAAATTTCCAAGTTGCTTTTCATTTCCTTCCATTTCCTTTCGTATCGTTCATCATCGAATTTTATTCGCGGCGAGAATGGATACGATGAAGCTTTTACTGCCGGCGAACGATAGGTGGAATACAAAAGGGATTGATACCTAACCATTTGAAATGGCGATACCTCCGGATAAAACGCATACCGTTTATTCTCTGCTGTTCCGTACACCTTGCATAAACATCTCGCGCAATAATATTTTACGCAGCCGCTCGTAAAGAAAGTTTATGGCCGGCCATTTTTCCGCGCCGTTTCTCTTTCTTTCTCTCTCCACCAGCCAGAACTTCGTTAATGGCCACACTAATTTTGACGTTAGTGCCTATCATTCTTAGCGCATACCGTTGCGACATGCCGTGCTGTTTCATTCGAACTAACTTTTTCCTGGTTAATACGCCGCCACATTAAAGAATACAATATACTTCAACTTCGAAGAACGGAGATCTTTTATCATACGTATGTTGCCAAGCTGTTATATCAAACAGTACAACAACTGGTACCTCGTTAAGTGGTTCAGCTTCCAAAATCTCCGAGGAAAGATCTTTCTTATACCAATGAATCATTCACCATTCGAAGAATGTCATTGCTTGGAACTGAAAATGGTCGACGTAGCAAAGAACTTCTCGGAGAGACAATTTGCAGAAGGGAAGAACATTCCTTAGCGAGTCTCAGCATCCGGCGATCCGATCCTGGAAATCAAGACGGGCAGTCGCCTTGGCGGTGGTACCAAGCGACGACGTTACAGCACAATGCATGCACTTGCCATCGGGGAAAGGTAGACGGCCGCGACCTTGATGCGCGTGGTTCTCGCGTGCCCGAAGCTGTACGACCGACCACGAAGTCGACCGAAGCCAGATAGGTAAGAGTGCGCCTATGCCCAGAGAAAAGTGGTTGGCCAGGCCGCTAAGGGTTCTCCAGCGCACTTCTCTCTTTCCCACCATTCTATCCACATCTCTGTCCTTTGCGCTCCTCTGCTCGCTTTTTCTACCCTCTCTCCGGCTCACTAGCCTGGCGCGGCGTTGTCCCTCCTCCGGGCCATCTCGGAGTTCTTGCTCAGCTCGCAGGTAAGGGGAAGTTGCTCGTGCCTGAAGCTTCACGGAAGCTGGAACGACTATCGGACCGCGATAGTTGAGCTCGACTAGCTGCTAGGATGGGACCGGTATTTCAACTTAACCGGCCAGTCATCCGGACCAGCAGTGTCGCTCAACCGTAGCAAACATTTCCGTTGTCAGCTTTGAGAATTATGTCTCCGTAGTTTCATTCGAGATCGTTCTTTCCTTTCAATTTGCACTGTATGTATACCAGTGCTAAGAGCTTTTCTTAGCTTTTTCCAAATGATACCTTTCCTGCTTACGTCGTTGTTCTCTTTATTGTCATATTAAATTCCGCTGCTAATCATCTTGTACAATGTGATCATTGTATAACAGAGCGGAGTATAGATCTCGCCGATACGAGGTTGATCTTAGAACTTTTCGAAGATTTGTCTCGATGAATTGTTTCGCGAAATATCAATCAACTCTGTCTATCGATCGTTTCTCGATATCTAGCTTCGCTTTCCGATCGGACGAAGGGAAATCCCGCGAGTGCTCGCAAACATTCTGCAAAGGAGCTTTTTTGTGGCCACGGATCGATTGACGAACGTTTCGCGAACTGACGGCCATTCTTTGTGAAACAGTACACGAAACAGAGAACACGGAGGTTCAGTGGAAACGAGGACGGAAAAATCGACAGGGAATCGGCTGAGAGCAGCAGAACGGATAGAAAGATACGTTATGGGTCGGAAGGACGACGCATTGCCACCGGTATCATCCAGAAAATGGTCGAAAGCTTAGACATCTGATATTGACAGCGACGAGATACCTTATCGCGGAGACATCGTACGTTACGTTTCCCAGTCGAATAAGGATATCGAGGATTGCCCAAATAGAATTTCTTTCTCGTTTCTTGGGATTCTTCTCGTTGAAGCTCGATCCACGATACAGAAGTACGCGAGGAGAAATTACATTCTGGCTTCGCTATACCCAGCAAATTATCACCGCTTTTGACCATTGATCAGAGCTTTAATCTTCGTCATCTTCGTTCATCGTTGACTGGGCCTGATCTCTCGGTAAAAGTCCGTATTTCTATTGAGATCAATTTCATATCATTTAAATCTCTTGGTATTTCATTAACTTTTTCTCACCTCTGTCGATTAAGTTTTTGCGTCTGTATGTTGAACGTTCTTCTTATTGTATTTTGTAATTGGAAAAAAAGCCTGGATGAACCTCGTTCAAAGAATCTCGTAACCTTTTAATAGCTATTCGATACCTTTCTTCAGATACGATTCCCGTTGCTGACATTTCCTCTTGTTTTCTTCACGTGTTACGGTAATAATTGACGTGGTTTCCTTTACGAGGCTTTCAGGCGCGCGCTTATTACGAGCGGAAAGATGCAGTTTCGTTACACCGATGCTTTTTATTTGTAACTTCGAAAGAAGACGACAAGAAGCGCTCGGCTCAACTTTTTCAGAGCAGCCGTGTAATTTAATGCGTTTTATCCAGTATCTCCGTCGGAGTTGATTTTTGTGAGCGTCGTAGTTAGCGGACCCGACATTTTATATGGAGGGAGATTATAATTTCCTCGTGTTTGCACGTACTGAAACATTATAATCGTCGTGAGAACAATCCGCGGCTACGCTATGTAAAATACTTTGAGAAATATTTCTCTGAATAATTTTCAGGTTACCGTGTCATAAATCATAATATTGTTCGCTATCTTTTCTTTACAGCGAGCAATCAAAACCATAAATATTCACACCAAGAATTGAAGCTTTTACGTAATGATTTTATTTCAGAATATCGTGAAAGCATCTCCTATTTTAAAACAACTGAAATTACTTTCGAATACGTTACAGCATCCTCGTCGAATCGTTTCCAGAAGTTCGAAAGCCCTTGTGACAACATGTCGCTAAATTAACTTAGTGAATTATTGATAAGGGAGCTTTTTAATTTAAATTGCAAAGGAAAATAACTCGAGATGAAATAAGTGGACAGAATTAAAACTTGAAACCGAGGCGGATCTTCCGTGACGCGTGAAAGATGATAAGTCGAAATGTCGTGGAAACAGGCAGATATCTGGGAACGGTTGATGCAATAAGTAACGTCTGTCGACCTTGATTCCGTAGTCGTGAAGGCAGTGACACAAACTCGTATGACGGTACCGAGGAAGGCCGCCTGAAAGGACGACATGCCTCGAAGAAGGCTCGAACGAGTATACACTCTATTTGTTCATGTTGAATTGAAAGGATGCAAGTGTGCTGTCCTTCGGAAAGTTAGCTCCGAGCAAGCGACAATAATACTTTAATGGGTCCGGTGCACGCGATCTGTTCAGCCGGTCCGTGCTCTTGCAACACCCAGCACAATCTCTCCCTGTACTGGACATGTACACGCGTATCTGGATGCAACCGTTGCATCACGTTGCGATCGAATCTGGTGCTTTTTCACATTCTGTACTTTATCGACGTTCAGCCATCGGGATTAGCATTGATGGAATGTCTTCGGTCCATGTAAAGACATCGCGTACAAGTAAAACGAGAACGTACTCGTATCTCTTGCAGAAGCAATTAATACGGTCTGCGCTTAATTGACTGACATAAAGCCTCGATATTATTATTTCGAGTTGCTTAGGCAAGAAACGACTACGCGACGTCTCTTTCGAGACGACGACGTTTTCTTGACACGAAATACGGTAGAAACGAGACCATTAAAAGGTTGCGTCACGTGTTGCATCACTCTCGTTTGCAGAAAGTTACACGCTGCAGCTGCAGGTAGCGAAACGAGCAACACCGCTCGTCAGCTAAAGTTTCTCAGAAGATCTCGGGGATCGGAATGTCGATCGGTCTTCCATCTTGGACAACGATTTTCTTTCTTGTGGGCTACGCGCCGCACGATATTACCAGCAGCTGTCGCGCGCGTCACGATCCATCGCGTACGGGTACGGTGGCATGGCCAGTGATTTTAATTATTATCCGATCCCTGAATCGCACCGCATACCGCTTTCTGATTCGCAATCGTGATTTCATTCAGTCAAACACCCGTTTAAGCGTCGTCCAGTCTATAGCTTATTTATACGTGGCGTAATTGGAAGGAATTTCTATAAAACTTAACTCGACAGAATTCCTCTGCGTTTTGTGAATTTCTGCTATTGTAAGCGAGTTTCTGGTTAATAGAGATTATAATCACGTTCTGGCCCGCAGGGCAAAAGGTGCGTTTGAAAAGTTTTTGATTTTAAGAAATTGCGAGAAATGGTTGTAATTCGTTGAAAACGAAGGAATGGTAGAAGCGAGAAGAGTTTCTATTTTTTTACGAATTACATTAGAAATACTGCGATCGAAAACACGGTGCATGCATAATTAACGCGGAAATATATCGTTGCTTACACAACGTTATAAACTGTGATTTAAGAGCGGACAGAGGCGTCAGAATGAGATGTCTTTACATCCATAAAACGCAATCGTGGAATGCAAATTACCGCGTATCGCGCAGATCATTGTAGAGCACGTCGCTATATCTCGAATGTTTTCTAGTGTACGAGCTAGTGATTATGTCACGGGAATATCCGTTGATCATGACCTAGACCGCTCAGCCGAGACGCAGCGACGAGAAATCAGGTTCTCATTCGTAATCGTACGAGTGATTGGTGCCTGGATAACATCACGCGACAGGTTCGTGCAACATTTGCTTCGTGTTGAAGGAACATTTTAAAAATACAATGTTGAATAGCGATTGCTCGAGGCTAGAATGTAGGTATACGATCTTTTCTACCGTTACGAGTTTCTTGATCGTGAGTCATCTAAAACCGTAACGTTGGTTAATAGCAAACGTTGATAGATCTTCACTCCAAGGCCTTTTATCGTTCGCGACGACGAAAAATAAATCATTAGGTAGGGTGGAAAAAGTTTCTTTTGTTCGCGTCACTCTTGATAAAGTGTTTTGCGTTTCGACGCTCGTATCGACAATGGTCAATGAGGTAAAATTGAAAAGGACTGGAACTATCGTTACTCTCGTTATCGGCCTCTTCAAATGACGCGTATCAAATGCGCTTTTTAGTTTACCGGCGTAGAATGCAATCTCGACGTATCGTTGTTTGCTCGCTTAGATTCAGGTACACGACAATTTCGCAGCAACGATATAGGAAATTTCAGAAACGATGTCGAGGAAACATTTCGTTAAATTTTTCCAAAGGGCAGAACGCGCGTAGGTATTTTTGTCGTCCCACCGCACCGAGAGAATAAAAGTTGGTGACATTGGTGGAAATATAAAACTTTTCCTTCACGCGTCTTATGTGTCACTCGACGAATACATGGTTGATACGGTGCATGTAACATGCAGCTTGACGCAAAGAGCGCTCTCCCGTGAATATGAAAGTTTAATGCTTGAAAGATAGGGTCAACTTGGAAATTTAATGACGTTTTATCCGCGGCTATGGCCTGGAATTTTTGTAGCTCGTTACAACGATAGGGAGGATGC
>NT_179893.1:560943-562341 GCF_000188095.3 Bombus impatiens | reverse complement strand
GGGGGGGGGGGGCGTCTATGAATTCGCCCTTCTCTCGCGATACACTTATACATATACAATATATCGACATGTCTGAACGCAATTACATCGAACCACTTTCGTGCAATTGATGCTCTAACAAAATTTAATTGCATTTATGGTTATGGCACTAGCCTCTGAAACTACTGTTGAGAAGAGGCAGGCTGACGGGGCAAGGGAGGGAACAAATAAAATATCAATACATTCAAACCGTCCTCGAAAATATAATTGAGTATCATCGAATGTTTTCAAATCTACTGGCGCACGTGAGCGCATGCGTGCACGACCAAAAGGTATTTTCTCTTTTCTTTCTCATTTTTTTTTTTTTTTATTTTTCGAAATATGCAGGGAAATTTCATTACGTATATTGCTAAATATTTCCACGAATTGCGCGTCCGTTCCGATTCAGTCGTCACATTAACGCAAATCGAAAATCCCATCCGAGGGATTAATAATGATAATAGCAACGCGCAACGTGGGGAAGAAAATCGGCATAAAATGTCGAAACTCTCACGTCATATATCGCCACAGTTCCTTTTTTTTTTTCTTTTTTTGTAACTATCGCAATTTCGACGTGTAAGTTTCAAGATAAACAAGGGACGTACAAGTAATGAGATGCTCACAGGCATGTTGCGTCGAGCACTGACACATTAACGTTTTCCGTCCGCCAACGCGGAACATTAACTTTTCCGGGGGATTTCGAAGCTGCGGTATGCTAGACGTGGCCTTGCTTGCGGCTCATTCGGTGGCAAGAGACAGACGTGACAGAGAAAATACGTGCAAATTTCAGAGAAGGGGAGAGTAACGGAACTCCTGCTGGCAAATTTCGAAAGTTTCATATCTCATATAACCGAGCCCGTCTGTGATTTTGGACAGCTATTTTCCAGTATCTCGCTTATGTAATTAAATTTAAGCTTCGTCATAATGCCGTCAAGCTTTCTCTCTCGCTTAAACCTCCCGTGATATTATTGGATTAAAAATGATACGAAATGTGCAAAAAAGGGGAGAGGAAGAAGGGCAAAAAGGAGATACAGAGGAAACTAAAATATACAGTACGAAGAATACAAAAACGTTAATCCTACAATTCAAGCGCCATTGTGGTACGCAGCTGTCGAGTCTCGTATATACGTTTTAATTTGTCTCGTAACAGCTTGATATTCTGAAATTGAATGTTCCCTGTTGATTTGGTTGAATTGGATAGCACAATTTTCCATGAAAAAGCTTTCTCGATAATTGGATCGATGCATATATGTAAGTAGGTTTACTGTAAATATATGTGGTTTAGTTCCGCGTTTCTGATTGCAACGGAGCGATAAATTGTCCGGCAAATAATGAGATAACAAATTGGGGACGGGGTTTCTTTGAAGTCTCTCCCCCCCT
>NT_179893.1:533843-560079 GCF_000188095.3 Bombus impatiens | reverse complement strand
CCCCTTCCCCCTCCCCGATAGACGCGTCGTACTAATTATGTTCCGACGCGCATGCGATATTTGGTCAACTTTCGCGAACGGTTTATTTCATATTGACCGTTGGAGAATGAATAAAAACGGGTAAATAATCGGGTTAAATGGTCAACTTTTAACCAAATCTTTGGCAGGAACGTATATTTTGTATGCTGTTATTTCACAAACATAAATTATAATCTTTGTATGTGCGGCGAAATTGGTAATTCCAGACGGTTACTTTTTTATCCTGCGCGATTTAAGTAAATTTTATTTAATGTATTTAGCCGTGCAGCGAAACTAATTAAAAATTTACCCGCCCCGTTTATGTTTATTCGCGTTTAATTCCTCCGTAGTTAATAGCTAGAATGGGGAAAAATTGTACTATATTCAAGTCAATAATTGCTCGGAGGGTTTGATTACTTGCTTATGGTTTAGCGGAAAATTGTCGGATCGAATTCAAACGGATCGTGAGATCGTTCGCTTCGAATAAAATCAAACGTTCGAAACATATTCGAATAAATACCCTACCGTTCGATCAAAATTTTATTATTTTCGATGTCGCGTCATTGATAATGGTATCAAGCAACCAGGTGAACCGGCGAAGAAAATGTAACCATATATCATTCTCTCGCTCGAATGTATTTCGCTGTTAGATTCTTTCGAACGTGCACTCGTAATCCCCGTAGCCGCGATTCATAGCTTTTCAACAACGGTCAAAACCTGCAACATCGAGATGCGATTTGTGGCATTCTAACTGACACGATCGCCGTAAAAGTGACATCGATAATGCGCCCGTGAGCGCGTACGAGAAATGCAAATTTGATTAAAGCCACGAACACAAACGTTCTAGCCTGGTCGGCTGGAATCAATGGAACGCAAACTGAAATGGGAAACCGCGAGCAATATTTTTTTTCATCACGCTTACACACGTTTTCGTTGATTATACGCCGTCGGAATCGTAGTTAAGCCGGTTGTTACATTGGATTGATTTTCTGGATTTTACGTTGTTCCCCTATTGTAGTAGTTGTTATCATCGTACCGGCTGCAGTTCGGTGCTCTGGTGCTCTGCATTCACTGGCCAAACGAAACAAAGGGTCGAGGGAAAAGAAAAGAAAGGGATATAATCGTTGGGAGTACGATCGTTAGATAGGGCGTTGGTACAATTTACCATTTACATAAGCAAACTAATTTCAACGAAATTTTATATCGCAGAAGAACATTTGAATTCTAATTGCTTAATGCAGCGAGACGAGCGCGAGTTTGTTAGATTTAACTGTGCCACGTGGGCGTGCGCCTTTCGCAATCTTGCTTCCGTTATTAACACTGGATGTCTTTGAAAATGGACTCGCGATTCGCGGACCTTGAAACAGTCTCGCGGAGGGATTTAAACGTGCCTGGGGTAAATGAAATCGCGCTGGATGTAGTTAAACGGCATTACTCCCTGATATACACCGAATATAATGGAGAACTGCAGACATTAAGGATCCAACAATGTTCTCTTAATTTCTCGGCAAGCTTAATCGTTCGTAGTTATGCATTAAGGGGAGGCCAGCATATGTGTGCGCGTACTGCAGGGTGCGAGGAAGCACGATTTAGGAAGTATTATAGTCACGTGAAACAATTGCGAACGGAAATGCTCTCGGTTTCATCGATCATCCTGCAGACACTTAGTAATTAAGAGCGTGGATAGCTCGTGCCGGTTTTAAGTGCACGTATTCCAATTTCCACTTGCGCTTCCATCGTCTGACAAATAATTTTTCACTGTCTTTTAATTTATTTCCACTTGATTTCTTGTGTTGTTTCGGGCGTGCGATTAATTGCCTCGAAAGCGAGAAAGAAATCGATTCGAGCCAAACTTTCGTTATATATCATTTTAGTTGTGATGGTGCGCCTTAAGCTTCGGTCTTTCAATTTTATAAATCAGTTGCACTTTCATCTTAACTTTTCGAGAAAACTCTCCTTTGTCTTCGGGGATAATTTAAATTGGTAATGGTATTACCATTTAGCGAATAACTCCGAGCATTAAAACATAATATTCTCTTCCAAGAAGGTAGGCTATTAATCCGCGTATGAGAGGATTTATTTTAACAAATACATTGTCATACAGTTTTTGTTGATTATTAAACTTAGATTGAAAAGAAACTGACTAATCGGTTGTTTGGTCGACTAGATGGTTTATACCAGCTACGCACTCCCTACGTAACATTAGACATGTAAATATCTCATGCAAGAGCAGTCAGTATCATTTCACGTGTAAGTCCCGTGATCGCCTCTGGCAGCGAGGTTCCTCGCATAGCGCGCAACAGCTCGTAAGTCTATGAGTTATCGTTTCAAGGAGACCGAGTCTCTGCTGTATCGAGTACCTTTGCATCTAATAAAAGACGAATTAGACTAGAAATTTTTTTTTTTTTTGGCCACCGCCTTTTTACAACGTACCGTAATCGTGAATAAATTAGCAATGAATGTACTTTAGGAAACACCTTTGGAAGAAATCGCAACTTACTTTCTTAATCTATGCAAATGAATACGTTCATAATTTTAAAATATATCACTGATCGACCATCGATCGCAGGGAAATTACGTAAACATTCGTTGATCCCCGTCAATAAATAATGCGTATCCTCGAATAAACACGTACTCGTCCGTCTGTCTGCACAATTTTTGAAATATTCCCACCGTTTTTTCGGTTTATCATTGCGGCGTGAAAAATAGAACCGACGATATTTTATAATAATATTTACGCGTCGTAATAAGAGCAAACACAATTAGTTTGAAGCCGAACAAACAGAGTTTAAGAAGAGAAGGAAAGCGTTCGCGAGAGTTTAATAAGCTAATCTAGAGGCAACTGCTCCGTAAACGGACATGCGAGAGATAAGGTTCGTCAGGTGGAAGCCGCAAGTCGCTCCGAAGAGCACCACCGTTGGCAATTCTGTGTCTCTTGGCGAGAGATCCCGTAATGACATTCGCCGTCCTTTGCCATCGGATTGTGCCCGCCATTCTTTCTTCCGTCGCTTCTCTCTTGACATTTGTTTCATGGCACTTTATCTATCCGTTATTTTTTTAAGCGCTATTACGTATAATAGCGCAATTTGTGTAATAGCTAGACTCGGCAGTTTCCGTGGTCGCTCGGTTCGACTCGGCCACGCGAGCAACACGCGATCGCCAACCTGCCTGGACCAGTTCGAGATCTTCTAGGTAGGTCTGGTGGGGAAAATAACCGGCCGGATCTCCTCTGTGCGTGTGATTCCACGCTTAAGGCTGTATACGTGTCCGTTACTTTTTTACCATGAAGCTGCCGAAGAAACCGAAGAATGAGGCCCAAGATAAGCAGCAAGATGGTAGTAAGGAGGATGGAGAGCCGTTCTCGGAGATGCCGGGAGGCTTGACCCCGCCAAGAATCTTGCATCTGCTCTGTCCTTTCTTCTTCATCCTTTGGCTCGTTTGCTTTCCATCCTTCTCGGCTGTGCTTTTCTCTTCTGTCCTTATCTAGCTTAATCTACTTTGATCTTCTTCTCCTTTCTCCTGTCTCTCTTCCCCAGCTCATACCACGCACACACACACATACACACTCTCTCTCTCTCTCCTTTGCTCTACCCTTTCTCAACCTGATGCTGCTCAGGGACTAATTTACCGACTCCAAGTCGGTTCTACCTGCCAGCTTCGCAACGTCCGTATCGTATACGGGCAGGGCTGGCGTGACCTTTTGCGGGACCGGGTTCAAAAATTTTGCGGGGCCTAAACACACATTCAAATTCTACACTTAAATTTTGCAATGAAGAATTATTTATTTACAGATTTATTTACATATATATATATTTTTTAAGATGAATATTAAATAATAATGCAAGCTAATAATAATATTAAGTAATTTTCCTCGCTTTTTTCAACGCCAAGTCTTTGATAATCTCATGAAAATCGATTATTTGCTACTTCATTTTCCGGAACAGTTCTTTCATAACGCGATTCGTAAATCTTTAGCTTCCTTTAACCAGCAGTAGTGGCAGTCTTTCGAATGTTGAGATTGATTCCTCCTAAAGGTGTTGTGGTGAATCCGGTGGGAGTATGGACCGTTGGAATTATGGTTTCTTCACAAGGAAAAACTTCGTGGTCCTTCATTATTTGTACTACTCCAAGTTTGGATTGCATGAGTCCCAATCGCATACCTGAAACGAAGAGTAAAAGAGAGAAATTATCGTGAGTAAAATTAAAAGTGACAGCCAACAGAAAGTTGAAAGATACAAACTGGTACTGGAATGCGTAAATGTTCTACCACATTCGTGAGAGGAAAAATTTTTAATTACGTATAATACGAACGGGTCTTTCGAGTGTTTTGTAACTGTTAATATATTTTTTAACTTTTTAAATTATATTAGTTACAATTTTATATTTATTAGATTATGGACAATCAGGACATGCGCACAGTGAGATTTAGAACCGCGTAAAGATTGTTGACAAGTGGAATGGAAGATATTTATGACGATATGATTATCTTTTCATAAAAGTAATGTCGCTAAGTGACTACCGCGAGATTGATGAAAGTTGAGATTAAGATTTCCTCTTATAACATTTTATATATCTTAATAAAACTGATCGCAAATTATTCTGGGACAAAAGCATATACGTCATCCTTAGAAAAATAGATATTCTTTAAAGAAAGAATACTCTTGAAATATATGTCCTTGTAGTACGTATTTCTGCATATATATGTATTTCATTTCGACTCTTTAAATACTACTTTCATATCTTTGCCATTGATAGTTCTAAGGTTAAAGATGTTAGTAAATATTTTGACAAATTTTACTAACCAACGCATGAGTGGGGTCCCTCACCAAAGGGAAAGTAGACGAAATTTTGCCTGGCTCTTTTGGCTTCCTCGGTGAATCGGAGTGGATCGTATTTTTCCGGATTTGGAAAGTATCGCGGATCGTGGTGCGCACCCACATTCGAAATGTATATTGGGGTACCTTTCTCTATCACCAGATCGAAATTAGGCACTTTGTAATCGGCTAGGGTAATTCGATCCAAGAATGTTAGAGGTGGATATTTACGAAGAGTTTCCGAAATAACCATATCGAGATATGGTAACGTCATAACCTGCGAAAAAATTATATTTATCATTGTGTTTAGAATTACGTTTTAACAATCTTCACGCGCTATTTATTTGTCTCTCGCGTGTTTTTGGATTAATATCTTTGTTGTGGCCGTACCATATCGTATGTGATTTTGCCATCAGTTTTCGCCAGAGCATCCTGGAGTTCTGCCCTAAGTGTCTTCTGTATATCTGGGTTCAATGCAAGTTCCTGCAGTGTGTAAGAGATGGTAGTAGAAGATGTTTCGAAACCAGCAATAAAAAATATGCTCGCTTGTGATACTAAATCGTCACCGTCAAATTCTGAGACATGCAAATTAAACTTCATCGCAAAAGTTCTGCAAAACGATCTAGTATATCTAGTACAATTGGAAACTAACTTGAAAGCAAATTAGCAAATATGAATATCTGGGCATAATTTTCAATTTGTAACACGAATACAATTATGTTTGAAGTAGTAGTCACGTTATTTTTCGTCTGTTTCACTGGGAGTTCACGAAATAAGGATAGGAAACAGAACATGTTATTCGAAATTTCTGATTTTTGACGATTCACAAATAACTTCATCAATAAAAATTAGTAAAATAATCCAGCAAATACAAACTGTAATCCTTCAGATTTTCGTCGTTCTTGTATTTCTCCCTCATCTCGATCAGCAGATCGGTGACATCATTCCTCTTCTGACCCGATTTAATTCGTTCTTCAATCGCATTCCAGAAAACAGATCGGAAGAAGTTATTCGCTTCTTTTCCAAAGAACTTCGGTTTAAGATACTTGACTAACCAAGGGCAGAAGAATATGGTAAGTAAATCTAAGTTACGATAGAAATTAAAATCGAAGACCGCCTTGCCATATTCACGGAACGCTGCTTTTGGATTTTGCAATGAACCAACTTTTAAGCCAAACGCAATGCTACCGATTATATCGGTGGTGAAATTCCCGCACATATCCGTGAACTCGATTACTTTTCCGTTACCTGAAGCAGATATTAGATTTCCTATGATGTGTCTAGCATTGTTGCATTTTTAATCAAGAAACAATAATTGCAAAATTTAAAAAGTCCTCTCGCACCAAGAGGATTGACTTTTAATTTTGTTAAACGTTTCTATTAAGTAAGAATTATTGTTTTAAAAATATATATTGAACTAACAACAGTTTCTCATGGTCAATCTGTGTTATTATGTAAATGCATTAGAAATGCGGTTTACCTTCCAAATGCAACGAATCGAGATACTTTGCAAGATCGTCAGCGACCACCAGCATTAACTCGAACATTTTCTTTATCTTTCCCGTGGTAAACATCGGCGTTAATTTTGACCTAAGAGATTTCCATCCTGGATTTTTCATCATGAACAGATTTGCGTATCCAAGACGATCATCTTTCTCATCTGCAGTTGCGTATCTATTAGCGAAATAGTTAAAGTCGCTCACTAGGACGTGCTTCACGAGTTCTGGATCGCGAATTAACAGATAAGGTTTGTCGAAGATGTAAAATCCCAAGAAAGGTAAACCTTCTCCGTAATTGTATAGGTTCTTGACAAAGATTGCGGCTGGTACTCTTGACAAAAGACAGTCCATGAAGTTGCCTACGAAGGGCGTAGGTGGCATCTGTTTCACGCCCCGTTTCGTCCAGTAGTTGAAATTCCGAGTCATGTACAAATAAGCGGCAATCATCAGTGACCACACGATCAGGATACCATCCAGACTCCAGTATGACGTTAACAAGGCCATTTTGAATGTGTCTGATAAGGAAAAATGCTTTCGTTGATCCCGAAAGATATTTATCAACAATTTTTTGATTGCGGATTTTTATGCATTTGAGGAAAATGTAAAAGTATAGAAAGTGTAGTAGGAAGATGGTGTAGAATATGGAAAATAATATATTTGGTAAAATGAGCAGCGTATCGCGGAACACGAAGATACAGCGATGTTTACAGAACTTCCAACTCTTCACATATAAATGACTGTTCTGACTGAAACATTTGCAATGACACAATACTCCGCAGTACAATGCGTGAAAATACAATCTCTCTCTAGGCTCAGCATCCCTCTTAAGTTGTGGGGAATGTATGCAGTCTTTCATTCAAATTTGGTGTCCGTTTTCCCCAAAAATCGATGCCATCCCGTGTCCCGAGTGAAACGGGGTACGCATCGCGATATCACAGCGACTATTTGAAGGCTTGGACCTCGGTGACAAGGTTTACGAAACGTCGATTGGGGCATTCATATCGGCAACTAGTTAATGTTGTAAATAATTTCTCTCGGTACGTTTCAAAACTCGACGTCACGTTTTCATCGCAAACCTTGTACTTTGGCCAACCCCTTGTTTGCATCTTGGGGATTGCGACCTCTATGTATAATAAACAAATGCCTAGAATAGGATGCACATAATACATGAATGTCTCAAATAAAGCAGTGACATTCTATTTAATGATTGTAAAATAAATCATTATTTGTGTTTTATTTCATTCATAAAAATACGAAATTTCATACAAATACAAATATCTGGAGGTCTGTTAATATATAATAAATGAAATATGTTATTAGTCTCTGGTTAAAAAGAATCACTAATGTCAGTTCTTTTAAAACTCTAAGAGTTTGTTGACCTATGACAAAACTTATTTAGTCAATTACCAATTTAATAGGAACACTTTTCTGATGTTTTTATAAAGAAGATGAAATATAATAGTAGAATCGGCTTTCTTTTTGGATACAATTGTATATTATTTAATCAACGAGTAATTTGCTGGCACAGAATGTTGAATATTCTGGCGTTTCGCGTGGAATGATTTAAAATTAGAGTTTTCATCAAGGAGCGGAGAATATTAGAAAAGGAATAGCATTTAAGAAAACTATATTCTACGCGATGGACGTAGTTTTTTCAAATGGTAGAATAGTTGGAAGATAAATGTAAATCATTTTCTCAAAACGAATCATTTCAGTGAAAGTCTAATGATTGTATCCGTGATTGATCTGTATGATTGTTTGGATTTGATGAAATCTGCCTCCTTTTCAACGAGAATGCCGATTAATGAAAGAAGAAACAGTAAAATTTTAGTGTAATTAACAGAATACTATTCGATTGAAGCTAAGTAAATTATTCAGAAAAGAGGGAAATGATAACAAATTGCAGTATTCATAACATCGAGAATCAGAGTCGCGTCATATTTGAATTTAATTTACAAGATAAAGAACGAAAATTATTTGTAACTGATAGAAGATTAGAAGAAATAGCTTAATTCTGTCGTGTATGTTTTACAGTGAAATATACAGTACGTACCACTATGACTTACTTCAGTCGTCACAAGCACTATAAGATAACAGATATCAAATTCAGATTTACGCAGAATGAGAAAACGTTTCCGAACCTTGCAACGTAAGTTGCTTAAATGAGCTTTGTATCGTCGGCAGCATTATATATATGTCTCATTATGCGAATAACGTAATAATATTTGCGCGATGCTGTGTCAGGGTTTGGAAGGAGGGGTTTGGATTTATGCCTTATAGAAGTCGTGAGGTTGAAGGTGACAGCCTTTTTGATGTTTTTTCACAAGATTTATCGTTGATTTGAGTGCAAAACAAGCGCTTTATATTCCAGATAATAATAATTTCTGCGTTTCTCGAAAGATTTCTACCTGAATGGTATTTTTCCTTCCTATCTATTTTACTACTTAATCAAAAATCTTCTTATTGAAGGAGATGAGCACGCGTTTATACTGTTGTATACACGCGTGACGATGGGAATTTAATTATATAAATAGACCTCGCAGATACGATGTTACGTTTGTGCCGGTGAAAGTTCACGTTCGTTCACGGCGCGCCTTCATCCTGATCAAAGAAAGTGTCGTCCTTTACTTTTCAGCTTTTCTACCCGTTGTTTCTCCACTCTCTTTCGAGTTCTTTTGGCGAGACCGCAAGCGAGTACGCAGAGAAGGTACGAGAAAGCGAAAAGGAACGAAAGAAATAGAAAAGAAAAGAATAGAAAAGGAAGGGAAGAAAGAGAAAGACAAAAACGACGTACTATTCAGGTGGTCGTACGCGTCTCCGTGTTCTGAACTGAATAAGAGCGGCGACGATGAACGGGAACTTCTCTTTAATTCATTAAAACTTTACGCATGACGTTTTAGATATTTATCTCGGCAACCCCTTTTATCCGCTATGACTTCGTGTACTTTGAGTCTGCCTCAGAGGCTCGACTACTACACTTTTATTTCTGCACCGCGGTTTCTCTTTCCTTTTTCTATACCCCTTTTACGGTTATATCTCATCTCTCTTCCCTCCTGCTTCTGTTTTACTCTCAACCTTGCTTTTTCTTTCGTATCCTCTTTTTCCAGTTTATCCATTTTCTATCCTCCATCCCTGTCTTTCCTTCGATCTCCTCTTTATCATTTGTCCCTCCTTCTCTCCTCTCCCACTTTGCAATTTCTTTTTGCGCTATCGCGTTGTTTCTTCTTCGATGCTGGCCGAGCTGCTTCGTCGTTTATAGGTTCTCAGGATTCGAGGATGCAGCTGGGTCCTCCAGCTTCTCGTACCGTCGATTCGTCTGTCACTTTCGAACCATCGCGTCTTTTCTCATCGTAAATTTATGGCATTGTAAAAGCGGAATGAAATTTGGCACCAAAGGGAGCGTGAACTTGAAAAAAGAGAGAAAACGAAAAGCACACATCGACGTTCTGATTGGAAATGTGGTTCCTAACGATGTGATTTTATGTTGCAGGTATGGCTCTCGTTTCTCGAAGACAGAGGATCGAGACGTTACAATGAACGTGGGGTACCTCGGGTAAGCAGACAAAATCAATTTTTGAAATTCTTTAAACTGGCAGGCGCGTGCATGTTCGATCGTCCGATTTACATTCAAATTTCCAGCTGATGTTATTGCCGAAGGGAAGGAATTTGTCTTACGATTTTCAGTCCTCTTCCGCCCCCCGTTGTTTCTTTTTCGATCTGTGAACACATTGCACACGGCAAAGCTGCATCGATATTTACAGTTGCCTTGTAGAGAAGAGAGTACGCCTGAAACCACTTCTCGATCGTACTTTCAATCGACAATCCTATGTTGAGATTTCATTGTGATAGTGTAGGTATTGATACAGAAAGCGGAAGAAAAGAGAGCTTTCTTTTGTACGGAACACGCTAGAGACCCAAGATATCTAAATATCCTTTTATACGACTGTACCGGAACTTTTTGTTAATAACAGCTATAATTTAACTGTTTTCAAAATATATATTTTTTCCAATGTATATTTAACCATATATTTCCAAATTATTTATACATTATAATTGCTACAGATACACGACTGTGTATTATAACATTGCGCGTATGAAATCCTTCACGGCTATTATTTCACAATCATTTCCTGCTTTAGGTTCCACTCGAATCTACCAAACAATCGTCTCGTCTGGAAAGAGTTACGCTCTCAATTTTTTTCTCGTCATTTTTTTTTTGCCTTAAACCCGAGGCGCACGATATTACCGAACGATATTCGATTCGCTGAAACCAAGCCTTTAAACGAAGGACGAACAAGTTTCTTATTCGTAACCTGCTGTTATGCTCCCGCTGAGGGCTTAGCCGGTTTTGCAGGTTGAAATTGGCTAGCCGTCCGCATTACGGTGTATCATTATGTTGTTTCTTTTGCGGTAATCCGGTTGCCGCTTCGAAATTTGAGCTATGATACGGAATAACCTAGGAGACTCACGAAAATCAATCGATCTGAATAATTATATCTTTGTATCGTCGTAACGTTTCATCTTACGTTGCGGTTCCTCTATTCCCTTACAATAATTACCTATCGTTTTGTGACTCGAACACCTATCGACGTTTTTGATAGTTACCTTAATGTTCGATGGAATTGAATTTCGACCATCGATAACGTAAAAGGCGTTTTATTAGTTGGCCTAATGATCGGTGGCGCAGTTGAATGCACTATCATTTGGCACGATTCTCTTTGCATGCGTGCCGATGCCTCTGCTCGAAAACGTACGTATGACTTTCGCTGATTTTAGAACGATTAGAGCTCCGAGTATTAGATACCAGGACAGCCGATATATGGGACCGTATTAATAATCATAGTCGGTTTAATAATTACACGTGTTAGGCGACATATATTCTGCGTTAATATCCGGCCATCAATTGAAAATACGATGCGAAATCAATGCTAATCGATTAACGAAACGCACATACATCGTCCGGGAAACGAATGTTGTATCTCATGCTGCCAGACTCATGCACCGCGTGTCCCTACGCGAACGCGTACCTTCGTTGGCAATATTATAATTACGCGCTCAATTATTTTTAAGCTAATTACTGCGTCCGTCGCTGAACAATAGCTGGCAATTCTAGTTTATTATCCAGTTATGAATCCGGTTTTGTTGACGAACAATGGATTCGAACAGTTTTCCTCATACGTTTGATACGAATGCCCTTCATCGATGGAACGAAGATAATTATTTAATTTTGGAATATGTCGATACATCGTCGAGTTGAAATCCGTTCGAGTTGAGATCCATTAGATATCTTTTTTTTTTTTGACTTGCAAAGCCCAATCAAGCCCAATCAATCAATATTTATTTTGTTGGATTTTTAACCGTCTATAAATTAAATAACGTCGTGTTAGAAATTCGCAAGTACGCAACGCGTAATGTTAAAAAAATATGTACGATTTATAAAAGACGTTTAATGTCAATTTTATTTTACGCAGCGAATACAAAATATGTAACTTTAATTGTAGCTAAAAGAATATCTTTTCCATTTGTAGCCATCTTCAGTGACCAATTTTTCTTTTCATCGCGCTGCTTGTATTTCTCGGCTAATGGGCTATGCTTCAACCCTTAAGATGACGCGCTTCAGAACATCAACAAGTCTTGTGTTTGTAAACCGCAATATTCGTTACGACTTTTGCTCATTAACGCGTTTTTATCATTACGAAACAGAATTGAGGGGTTTGTACTAATAAAGAGGTAGCTTCAATGTTCAGACTTGATTACGTATTTGTAGCACGTCTCAAGAAATTACCTTACTAAAATCATTGGAAAGTAACATTACCTCTTTATTGCAGCAATCCCTTCGATTGTTAGTTTATAGACAGTTAAAATTCAACATTTAATGATATCTATCGAGAGAACGATCGTTAACATCGTGTAAGTTTTATGGAATAACGTATCGTATCGCAATTTGGTACCAGGAGGAATTTTTGATGGTGTACGCGGGTCAGTTCGGAGAATTCGCAACAAGATTCCGCATCGAGTTACAAGGCGCGTGATATAACTTCCCGTGCAGATGGTTACTTAGCATTCTGCGTCGTGTGGCGGTTTTCCGTCTGCCACGAAACGGCACGTATTCAGACTAATCGGCCTAAAAGCATTTCAAGAGTGACTCATCGTCATTGCGAAAGGAAGGGGCAGAAGCGAAAGGGAAAATAAACAGGGAAAAAATCACAAAGTCCAAATATGCTAGTTTTTCCAACCATTTGAAAGTAAGCCTCTTGGTGACAGAGATTCCCTCTCGTTGCGCAGTATAAATTCGCCATTTATTGATTCACTCCACGGTTTACCTTCTTTATTTAATTAATCATTTACTTCTTTTTGTCCACGCTCGCCGAGTCATGTGCAGATATGCAGATATAGCATAAAACTTGTTTCATATATAAATCTGTTTCACTGTCTTCTCAGTGTAAAAGATTACACCCTATATATGGGTTAGAGCCGTGTAACGAATCTTCATTTGGATTAGCCATCGTTGTTTTACAATATGGATGATATTTACTGGTACAAACATGATTAGTGGCGATTAGATATTCTATATTTTCAACTTCTTTTTTCGCGTAGGATCACCCCCTTTCCGCTTGTACCATCAGTTACCAACCACCCTGTATAAATGGTTTCATTTTAAATGATAAAAGATCGGAAATTATTTACATGTCAGTTGGCTCGCCTCTATAAATTCTAATTCATCCAAGTTTTATTTGTCACGGTGTTTGCAAATACATCTACTCGTGATTCTTACTCCACCAGCACATCAATTAGCTTTATTCTTTAAAAAGTCTTCTCGTGGCAATTTAGGTTCGTTCTACCTCCGTAAAGGTGTCCCAGAGGGACGAGCGTAAAGAAAAGCAAACAGAGAGACGTATCCTTTCCCGATTTCCTCGGGTAGTTTCACGATGTTTCGTTGAAACTGAAGAATTCTTCGTAAGAAAGAAAAATAAGAGAGAGACGGATAATTTTCTAACTCTTTCTCTAGAAGCGTAAGAAACATAGGGGATGAAAAGACACGCAACCGTTTTCAAGATCATTCGTTCGGAATTCTTTATCATTTTATTCATATTTTGAACACAAGCCTGTATTTCTCTTTGCATCGTATATTCTTTTCATATTTTCATTTATCGTTCATTTTGATTTCTTCGTTATAAATTTTATAATTTAGTCGACAGTAATGTTAATATTAACGAATGAAACTTTGCCTTGCAATTGTGACTTGTCGCTCTTGAAAAGTATATCGAATCAACTCCATAAAGGTAACTGTAATCGACTACAAATGAGGCGAGAGGCGCTAATAGAAGCTGTCGTCACTTTTTTTTTTGGCCATTTTCATAATGATTATCATAATGGTGAGAGATGCAACGAAATTCGTTTAGAGAAGAAATTTTTATTTTGCGGAAGTGTTTGTGCAACGAATGGTAACTCGTCGACGATATTTCGCATACCGAATCGCGTAGCAGAAACGTTCTGCGAATATACCGAGCATAGTAGAACGGACGTACATACAGTTATGCGAGTTCGCGTTGTCTCGTAGCAGAACCGGTACCGTTACGCCTTGAAAATGGACTTTTGCAATTTCCTTAAACGTAACGGTGTGAAATTCAGTCTGCCTACCCTTTACCGCGAACCTATTAGCGGGAGAATCGATAGTGTCTCCTCGCGGTGGTGTTTGCATCGTTTTCAATTCCGTTTTCCAATGGTTCGTTCGCACTATCGCGACGTACAGTTGCCGATTCGAACACGGGCAACCGAGCGTTTCTTTGTGTTCTACTTATTCGCCGAAGTAACTTCGAAATTGAGAAATTCAGCAGCGCATCTGCTCGAAACGTCGATTCGTTCAACATTTATATCGTGTCTCGTTAAAATCTATGATATAATAGTCAAAGAGAGGAAGAAAATTCGCGGGGAAATTCTAATCTGTCGGGTAAATCGTAACGCAAAATTTCCTGTTCGCTGATACGTGGATCGTTTTCGTAACTACAGTAAATATGCAGAACTTTACATTAAGATTTACATAATCAGTGTACGTATATTTGCCTGGATTCAATTCACGCTAGACAATTTCGGTGATATTCCACGTAGTCGGGTAGAGGGAGGGGGCGCATTGCGAATCAGCAACGTCGTCAAGAGAGGATGAAAAGGGAGGAGCGGGGGAAAGCAGAATTAATTCTTTGTGGTTGGCACATTTGCTGCGCGGAATTCGCCCGGATTACCAAGACTTCCGTCGGTGGTAAACGAACCCGCAGAGTGGACTGATCTGCCGGAGATCCGTATGCACGTGGCGTTGCATTTCATTAAAGCGAAAGGTGGTCGCGAATGGAAAAAGAAACTCGGGGGGGTGGCCCGCAAGGAAAGAGCGTTGGTCCACGTTGATCCAATTACCTCGCCTTCGTGAAATTCACCGGCCATCCTTGTTAACAAAGGACCGGCACCGTCCACAGAGCATAATAAATTTCAATGTTTTTTCCACATAATTATAATTTGGAAACTTTTTCTATTTCGTTAGAGGCTGTAAATTAATGTGGCGCCAGCCGCCGCTTCTCTCGTCATATCGTGCTCTTACTGAGCTATGGTACCCTCCTTTTCTTACCACCTTTTATTACGCTAGTATACCGAGCTTGATAATTTTATACCGCTGAGTAATAGGGCGTCTTCCGGCGGCAACTTTCGACGAAAACCAACCCTCTGACGAAATTGTGCTTTAACTTTCCTTCTTTTTCATCATCTTGGCCGCCTTTGGTCTCTCCGTCGTTTCGCCTGTTTTACTTTAACCACAAAGCCGAGTCGCTAAGGTCCACGGTACTTTTTTACGTTTCTCGAAGAAACATGGCGATATACGTCGCTTTCTTTACAACGCAACGGTTGGTTTCGCGGAAGCTCGAGATTCCTCGCGAAACGCTGAAAGCATCTGTTTCCCTTTCTGAAAATATCGAGACACACGGTTGGCGCGTGTTTTTGTTTGTTCAATTGCAAGCCAGCACGGGATATCGCACGCTCGCAGGCCAGGGAAACGCAGACAGCGGGATTGCTGGCGTAAAGGGAAAACTAGATTTTCGTGTGTTCCACTGTGAAACATTTAGCTCGGAACCACCTCGCGCTTGTACCAACGGTATTTATTCGAAAACTTAATTATTCTCGCAATTACTTGCGAACTTCCACGTACGGGGGTTGAGCGTGCTTGCTCCACGTAAATTTACATTGTGATGCTGTTTCGAAAGTTCTTCATAGTAACCGAAGATGACGGGAACTTCGCTGTTTCAGCGACGAACGTTATATGAGAAATTATTGTCGAAAGTTCGCGCATTTCGACCTTCTATCAGTTCTTTCTTTCCGTTGCCGTGCGTACTCACGACGATGGTCGTTGCAGTTGCGTTCGAAAGTTCGCGCATTGCCAACTCGAAAGCTACGAGGTTGTAACTTTGCATATTCATAGACTGCGAAAAGGAAACAGAGAAATCTTTAACATAATTGTACCATAAACAAAAATATATACTTAAACTGCAATTTTCCCTCGATTCGCTTCAAGTCGTTTAGATCGCTACAATTCACTGCAATTCGCTCGAGCCCAGCTTCGACTCGCCTCTTTCGATCAAGTACAAATCGTCTAGCAAGAACAGAGAGTTGCATATCGATTTTTCCGTACGTATCTCGGTTACATGCACGCAATTCTACTCGCTACCGGAAGATATCGTGCTGGCACCAGAAATATACCGAGATACAGATTTAAATATTCATACGGCCATGAAAAATGGTAGAATACTATTTATTACGGTTCGTATCTAACACATAGTTTGGTGGAGTACATGTATGCACATCTTCCACAGGTCCTTTTCGTCTGAAAGAGTCTTGCTCTTGCGAGTTGCTCTTGTTTCAAACAAAAAGCCCATGGGAAGGGGATGGAACTATTCTCCGAGTTTAAGGAATTTACTTTGAAATCCTTTTGTTCCTGTTGCCGCGACGGAGGGAAGGTCTGCCGTATAAAAGGGACACAAACGGAAAGCTCTGTGGCTTTGAAAAATGGATTCGTTCTGCCTTCGCGCTAACATGGACGTATTTAAAAGCGCCGCGAAATAACAGAGAGAAGACACGACGGCTACTTAGTTGGCGCAAATCGGTTCGAAATTCGTTGTAATTAAGTAACGAGTTAACACGACTGTCGGCACCGACGCGAAAACAAAGTGTTAAATGTTGCTAGCGAGTAACAAACGAAGACCGATGGGAATGAACGTTCTTTCTTTCGTTTCCTTCAAAAAGGCAACAAAACCGGATACGCTCGGTCGAGTGTGTCATTACAGAAGCTAAGCGAAATGCGCCAGTTTGCCTCTGCTACAGTTATACTATACAACTGAGAAAAAGACGAGAAACTGTCTAGGGAAGGATAATGTTTTGGCCAGTGGTAATGCGTTACCAGAGACAACAGCACAGACAGGAAAAACGTAAACGCAATATGTTTTCGGGTGCCTTCGGTCAATCTCAGTGATATTGTCGATATTCCAATAAATATTAACGATATCATATTGACAATATATATTGATTCTTTTAGTCGAGAACGAGCATATTGACAGTATAAAGGCACCGTTCGAGAATAGTTTGGGATGTTCCCAGTACGTATACTGTAGAGATTATGGTTGTAGATGGTGGTTTTTGCTGCGTTCGCGATTTTCGTTACATAGCGAAACTCGAAAACTTCCTGGATTCTCCACCCGATTCTAAATTCGAGCCGAGATGAAAGGTCTGCCCAACGATCTCCCCCTTCGAAAAGCGTTCAAAGTTATTTGAAGTCGCGCACCTTTGTTTTCTTCGAAAGCATCGGAGGAATTTGTTAATCCACCGTCGTCCTCTCGCTGTAAGCGATTCTACGCTCGCTTCCTCCTCGGTCGGATACGAAAGAATTTGCAGGAGTGCGAAACAAAAATTACGTAATCGTGGCGGCTCGATCTCGTGGCCACCGGCCACATTAGAGGAGGGCAAAGAACTTTCCGAAGAATGTTCGTTGGCTCACTTGGTGTCTCCTTTGATTATCGATAATGTCCTTTCTTAAAGGAAGGTTCGTATTCTGTCGACTTAATTGGCCGTGGCGAGCAACTATTGTATACGTATTTAATCACAAGATTAGGTACGAAGAGTATATAATATAGAAGAAGAACGCGATAAGTATACTTCAAAATTTTCAAAATATTTCCCCTCTTAATGTTAAATCTCGAGGACCTCAAAAGGAGGACCATTGTTTGTCTTAACAGCTATGTTCGAACGTAACAGGTTCTTTTCGCTTTGAAACGTTTTATATCGATATATTCCTGTTTTATTACAAAGCGCCACTTAAATCAGAAAATCAATAAGAACGTACCTATTGTGTTTTTACCTGTAATCTTCATATGAAATTTGTAAAACCATCAGTGTGTCGTTACTATCGTTTGAATAAAACTATGATTACATCTGAACAGGAAGTATAGCAACGCGGTCGAGCGATAAAATTCTCTTGAACTTGGGGGATTTCTTATTTTAGAAGATTCTGTTCTCTTCGCTGTACTTGGCCCTGTCGCTGCGCGTTATCCTTTCTCGTCTTTCTCGTTCGTTTCCTCCTCCGTGATTCGCTCTTAAGAGGCTTATTTTCAATACGAGAAACTGGAAACTCACGCATTGGGGAGATTCTGTGATCGCTGCTCTTGTCTCGTCTCTGAATGTCCGTCTCGCTTGCCTCATTTTTCTCCCCCTCTTCGCTCCACCCGTCTTCGTCTTTTGTCTCTTCTTCGAGACCCTCGCTCATCAGTGGTTCGTGATTCCCGTAGTTACTCTCCTTTGTCCTTCGATCTATCCTGCTCTCTTCATCGATATCTAGTTGTTTCAAACTGTCGCTCGTTGACTCGAAACTTTTCGATCGACTTATTTTGATTCCTCTACCGTGATATATCGTCGTTCACCTTGAATTCAAGATGACACGTGTATCCTGTGTGATCATTAACTTATTCGTATAACCTGTCTTCCTCTCGTTCGTCTCCTGCAAGTACGTCATACGAGCAGGTCACCATGTACGGATATAGCTCTCAATTACGAACGATTGGTGTATCGCCGCGTTAACTTTCGCCCGAGCTAAATGCAATTAACCAGGGTTTCCCTTGGATTTCTTCGATTACGTGACCAAGCATACACGTTCGAGTGGATACATTTAAAAGCCGCGTGTCTTTTACTTGTTGCGTCCATGCGGATGCAAACAGGCTACAAATTGATTGCCTAGTAGCGTAATGTAGGTAGCGAGATTCACATTTCGACGTGGAACTCGCTTATCGTCTCAATTTATTCGTTTGTAATACAACGCTGATTCCATCGATCTCTTACATGCGCCTCTCTTACTATTTTCTTATTTCCATCGCGTCTGTTTCTCGTGTTCTCGTGTTATTCTTACCGAGAAACTTCGCGACATTATGCGTTAGTAAGTCTGTAGCGTGTATCGTTTATCCACGACTCGCGAACAAACCGTTCTACGTCGAAAGTTTCATTCGCTCGTGGTTAGGTTGTATTTTTCCAAGGAGTACGAGGTTTCGTCCGACTGCGAGAAAGCTTTATCTGTTGTATAATTTATAGGTAAGATCGATTGGAGATGATCGGTCGTGAGGAGGATCGGACAGTTTCGAGTCGAGAGAAAATCGCGATAAGGAAGGAAGTTGTGATAGGAATAACGAGCTTTCTTGACCGCGCGTCACGTCTGCGTTAAGGAACAGGAATCGCGATGAACTCTTGTATACGATCGTTCGCGTTATTAATTGTAATGATCGTTCGAATTACGACGGGATACTTATCGGGACGAAGAAAGCAGCAGTCGTTGAAAGTTAGCAAATACCCTGTGAGCAAGCTTTCGTTCCGGATGTTTCTGTCGAATTCCCGATCTTATTTCACGTTTACGACAGGATTGTAAATATTTTTAACAGTCTCTTAAAGACTCGTGAAAATTCGTCGAAGTTTGCAGCTAACGGCGACGTAAAAAGAAACTAAAGCAAAGAAAATCAATACTCGAACGAAAGCTGATGAAATTCCGGATTCTATCCTACTATTATCCTTTATCCTCTTTGTTCTTGTTCGAATTAAAGTTCCACGAAAACTGGGATTTAGATGTTCAAACACCAAACGGTATTGCAGTTTTTAAGTTTTATTTATTTTCATGCGGAACCACAACGATACATAATACTTACATCCGATAAAGTGCAACAATAGTCTTGGATCGTATAACCAACGTAAATCCACTTATTCGTACATCAATGTATCCCAGCCTGCCATAAATCATTCCGACATTCTGTAACATACCATGGCGTGGTCGATTAACGCGGCATTAATGTGGCAATTAGAGCCCGATTCCTATTATTCCAACATGTTATAATTAACGTGTCAAGAGCTGCATATTCGACCGACAACCTTTTCCTTCGAAGACAGCTCGCAACGATGCGACTCATTTTGAATCTCGGTAGGGATAATGACTAATGCGTGTACGGACAACCGAGATAATAGTATTCGCGATGTTATGAACATTTTTAACGTTATGAAGATCGGTGAAGCGACCGCGTGAGCGTTAACTATTGCTGCCCGATGTATGTCTAATATTTATTTATCTATTTTAATATTTCTTGAAAATTGCGTATTTATTATTTGTATCTTTGCACTTTCAAATGTTCAAATTTTCCTCTTGATTATTCACATGGAAGTAGCGTCAGAGACGAGTCAGTCGTTGTACCGTTAAGGTCGCGAGGAATCTCCAAATGTTGAGAATCCTGAAATCCACGAGGACCATCGAGGCCACGGGGACTCTCGAGGTCATGGAGATTCTAGAAATGTGCAGACCCGTTGAGGTTTCAGGGTTCTTAAATACCTTCGTGGTTCCAAAATTCTCCATAGTGTTTGAGGTGTTCAAAACGAGATAATATCGGGTTCCAACAAACATGAAATAATTTGTATCAGATTCCACGAGTCCGGTAAGAACTGTACCAAGTTGAGGAGTTAATGCTGATTTTGTATCGTATTCTACAAATTCAGAAGTCTGGCATTTAAAGTCTGAAGTTGTTTGTATCGGTCTACAAGATCTCGGTCATCAAGATCGATCGTTTTACTGATCACAGGCTGTCAAGATCACGATTTGTGATTTGAAAAATCTTTTGTTCGCTAATAGGAGCACTTACCGAGTAACTTATCCGTAGTTTGTGCGACAATGTGAACGAGTCTTCACGATGCTTATAGAAACATGCGATCGCCTTCTCGTATGCGTGTGTACTATTACGTCTAGCGCGAATCTTGCTGCGTTGTTCACGCGATCATTAGGGTACCGGCTGACGTCTTATTACGCTCTTTCTACCATTTCCACTTACCAGTTCTGGCATATTAATGACCTTGGTAGGCGTCATTAAGAAAACACAGGCAGAAGAATAGCGGAGATCTTAATCGAAGGTCGTCTTAAGCGATCGTATAGCACGTCCTGCGTTTAACAGGGATATTTCGACAATGTTTTACATCGAAGAAAGGAACTGTTATATCAGGTGATCACCGCGGATATCTTGCATCGAACGCTCTCTGTGGGTGGTATACTGATCTTCTCTAACGAGGAGCTTTTATTAAAATGCTAAACATTTTGCTGATCTTCGCATCGAGATATGTAATTACGAGATGTTACACGGTGCTCGAGAGCGTACAATCACTGGACGGGGTGCGGTGTGGCGAACGCGAAGAAAACCGTAAGCGCAATTTGTACCGCGAATAGCAATATATTCTTCGTGTCACAATGTACAAGCGCGCTTCGTTTGTTCTTTTATGTTTCCGACGACGTCGCTTCGTTTCCCCTTAATGACTTGGCGGATGAACACGCGCAGACGATTATTAATAGACGTTGCATGTTCTGTATCTTAAACAAATAGCGCCAATAATTCAATAACACGGCGCGTATCGCCGCGAATGGAAAATCTCCTGCCTTATCGTGCTCTACATTTCCGTTTCCAACGATGCCGCTCCCGGTTCCGTTTTACTATTAAAAGCAAGCTAGTTGGGTTCTAGCGCGTTCACGGAAACTACGAACGATTTTTGTTTCTATTGGGAGAAGCAGTGTTTTCAATGTTCATGTAGATACACCGGTATGTACGCTGTTATACCTTGACAATTTGAGCCGTTATTCGATACAAACTGCATCGGATATTCTGGAATTTTGCACGGCCGTGCGATATGCATGAGGAACACGATATCCTTGTAATAGTATTTGCTCGAATGAGAATCGCCTATAGCAAGGGAGAAAACTAGCAACGACAACGAATGAACCAAACGCGTCTACGGTTCGCCGAAGCGAGCTCTTTCGCTTCTAATTTGTCTTTCGGTGTTGGCATCTGTCTGGCGACAATGTTGTACGCTCTAAACTGCGTTATACCGATCTTATTAACAATCAGATACATTTTGCATTCCGTGTCACGATCTACCTCACCTTCCTTCTTCCCCGACGCTATTAACGAAACCGTGTAACATTTAAATATATAGCATTTTGCTACGTGCCATGGATACCGCGATCGTCGTTCTCTCATCGTTGAATCGCTCTTTCGTTTCGACTCGTTGATATCGTCGTGGTTGAGATACGAACCAGGAAAGGGTATGTTTATTGTATCGGATCTCCTGTGTGTTTGTTTTTCGGTTAACTAAAATGCGATTCGTCGAGTGAACACGATACGTGTACTTTTCAAGGAATTCGGTCGATTTGATCGTTGAAACGCGAAATACAGGATAGAACGCAACGGTGAGGAGGGAAATATTGCAGCACGCTCGGTTATAAACGCGGCAGGCATTACGTAATAATTTTCACGAAATTAGTTAGATTGCAGCAGTTGAAATAAAATTCCACCGTTACCGTTTTCCCCCGTTTTTTTTCTTTTTCGATGCGTTTCAACGAGCTTCCCTCGGTTCTTCGTTTGCTACTCGATGGAAACTAATTTCAAGGTATCGCGGGTTACTCCGCGAAATTCCGTGAAATTATGTTTCAAACGGTCCGGGTGAAGTTACACGAGATATTGAGCAAAGAAGAAAAAAAAAAAGAAAAAGATGAGGGAGAGAAAAAAGGGGGCGAGGAAGGAAAAACAGGAGGGAAAAAAGATAGGGTAAGGTCAGACATTTTCGCATACGTCAGCTCGTTATGAAGGAATATGCTAAAACGTTCGTATTTGTCGAATCGGTTTTTGTTGAATCGGTTTATTTAACGGAGTTTCACGCAATAGCGACTCGTTGCTTCGCAAACACGCTGTCTGTCAAACGACACCGACTCTTTCGCTGAGAATTATCGGGAAAGTAATGTTCTGCTTTTTTCTGCCGGTTGACAGGGCAAATAGAATTGTTTCGAAATTCCTCCTTTATGTGGTCGGTACTATGGTTACTGTTTTTATGCTGTAACGGTGCGTTGTTCATTCGGTTACGACGCTCTTGTTAAACGATATTATGTTGTAATTGAAAACAATTTGGGCACGCTTTTCCCGTGTTCGAAGGGACCGATTTAATGGATTAGCAACTGTATAATTCTTCGAACATATGAGAAAATATATCATTCTCTATGGAGGATGATAGTTTACGATACTCCGTGGTAATATTATCAGCAGTTACATCGTGTCTTCACGCGAATGCAATGCATAGTTGGGTTCAGTTATTTCAGCAAAATCACGTGGTATTACTGGGACCATTAGAAACCGTTTATTCGAAGCCGACATTATTCATGTCTTGAGCGAGGCAATAGTAACGGTTTGGAACAAGCGTTGTTGTCGGTGTCAACGCGGCCTGAACTCGACGACACGCGAAAAAATCGCGACGGAGGTGGAAAAAAGAAAGAGGACGTTAGACGGCAATCCGAAATGTCGATGCGAGACATTGGAATGCAAATTGCAGATAGGTCGAGCGTGGTGGATACAGTGAACGGGATACGTATCGAACCTCGGGACCGATAAAAATTGCAGTCTGACGATCGGAGAAGAGATACCGTGGCAAGGGAGAAAATTTCTCCGACGAAGTTTTCCTCTCGTGTCAGTGATCTTACGTGAAGCATGTTTCACAGGTATAACGACAGCAAAGAGGAAACTGCAGGAACTCGAGGAACTCGTCTGCTCGCTTATCGACTGCCATACATTTTTGAACTCACACGGGAACCCGGCCGACTGTGATCTTCAAATCCTCCTTATATTGACCACGTCTATAAAGCTTTGTCGCTTCAATTTCCCGCATCAACTTCTGCTGGTCGTTTACTGCGAGGAATTTTCCTTTGAAATATTTCGGTCTATCCGTGTTTTAGTTAATCGAGTTAAAAAATTTACAGTCATCGGGCTAATCTGCCGAATCAGACAAAGATACGAGGACAGGATCAGAGATGGTAACTGACAAATGAGATAGGTCGAGTGGACATGGTCGAGTGGACATAGTCGAGTGAACGAATGTAAACATTGAAATTAAACAGCTTGATTAGCAGAATAATTGCAATAAATTTGAGATTTTGTACATTCGTTTGACGGGTAGTAAATATCTTATGGCTGTGACCTTGTTGACACGCATATTACAAATTCTTGGCGATCTTTCGTGTTTGTCCACTAACGGCAAGACGTTTTCAAGGATATAAAACGTATCCACTACAAATATACGTGTTTATACACTCGTGAGTCTCTTTCTTACGCATATGCACGTGCTGGAAGCCCGGAACGAGTTTTACCGTGTCACCAACGAAATTCTCTTGGCAAAAGAGTACGAATACTTTACTAAGATTTTTCCAGAATTCGCTTAAGTTTCGTTTCTTACTACAATAAAGTACACGGTAGAAAATGGGCAACGAAGGAGAAAGTTCGTGTCACGTCGATTATTTTTGATTCGTTTACCCTGGAGCTTGCTCTTTCTCCGTTTACTTTTCTTTTCTATTTTCTTCTTCTTTTTTTTTTTTTGTTACCTCTTGAGAAGCTTAGCATGATTAAGTTTCAAGTTTGGTTGTAAATTACACGCGAACGAACAACGCTCCTTTGATTAAGGAATTCGCCCAAGGGATTTAGCAAGTCGTAAGGAAACAGAGCAAGGAGATGCGAGGGAGCAAACGGAGCGAGAAAATTAATGTAGCCGGCGAAATAACGAAGAAATAAATTAGGATAGCAAGGAATATTGGACGGAGGCAACACGAGCTTGTGATTTTAGGAATAATAAATTTCGATATCTTTACGAGCGAACGTAAATTTAATAGGTAAGAGAGCTGGCCACGTCCCAACTTCATCCTCCGTTTCTTCTTCGCTCCGATTTCTCTATAAATGTGTCTGTCGGACGTTCGCGAAACTACTTTAATTCACCGACTCCCTTACTACGAGATATCCTTACTTACTGAGCCGTTCGTGTCCACGGAAACGTGTCCCGGTGATATCCCATCGTTCTTGCATTACGCGGAATACGCGTTAAAATGTCTTTAACGACTTGAACCAAAGCCTGTTCCTCGAGTCGTTTCTGCATGTAATCGTATCGCGCGTTCGATCTTTCGTAATCCTCTAACCGGGCAAACCAATTAGTACCAATCCTGTCATTATCGTGTTTCTCAATAATTCGATTTATTCGTTTCAAAATCTTCACGAAATCAGCGACTTCATACTCTGTTAGGATCGTTTTTATTACTTGCCTTCTTTGGACGGTTCTTCGATTTCTCCACGTGTTGGTTGGATTTTTTTAGAGAAAAAAAGAGATACGACGTGCGTGCAGTTTTACGGCAGTCGTTGGGAAGGTTGGGCATCTTGTAGGGAAGATATTTCGAAAGTCGTTAAGGGACCTCGAAAATGATACATAGTCCACGTCTAGACGAGTCGTAGAATTGTGAGTTATATTTCAAAGCACCGTAGGCTGAGCCTTGAAAATGTTAGCTTTGAAAACGAGCTGTCCCTTCGTGCTATCTTCAGACTATTATCAAGACCGTGTGATCTACTTGAAACACGGTATTCTTCAAACGTTGTTCCCTCGGTGGTTTTGCGAGCACGCCACGTCGAACGTTGTATCTTTCTAGTACTGTAGACAAATCGCTAAGAACAGGGTATGGAGATTAATGGCGACTTTCGTTCGCGATGGATCAAACGTAATGCATAAACAACGCCCTTCGCAGGGATTTAACAATTTACAAGCACCGGTTATTACCTCGGTGCAACCAGCGTTTTTCAAAATGGAAAGTCTGCTTGAAATTAACCGGACTACCCCCGCTATTAAACAACAATAATTGCAAAGCACCTGCGCTACCGCGTAAATCAATTTCGTGGATGCTTATGATGCAGAAGTGCAATTGCCTGTGTATAAACGTTTTTATTCATTTCCACGTGGTTAGACTATTTTATTAACGTATAACGCGAAAGGCGGCCCGGCGCAATAATGTTCCAGTACTTTTCCATTTGGCGCGGGTTACGGAACTGCCGACTGAACGTTCACCTACGTTCGTATCTCTTTCTACCATTTGTTGCACGAGAAAGAAAGAGAAATAAGATAAAAAATCAATTCACTTTACCATCTTCCAGAAACATTATGTTTGCGGCGGTACTATCGCAATATCATTATCAAGGACCCTGATACTCGATCGCTTGGACCTCGTACGTTCTAAGCGTATTTCATCATCGTTGCGCCGTGCTGTTGCACCGTGTACGTACAACGTCCCCGCAATGATCGACTAGAAATTATCCGATGGACGAAGTTATGAACAGACCTAAGGTATACATTAACAGAGCCGGTTGTTTCCTTGGTACGCGACCACAATTTACATTCTTCTTTATCCTGCTGCTCGCCACGTTTACGGATCGCGATCAATCGTACATGCTGTATATTGCGTAAACATACGGAGAGAGTCGAACAGGTAATGGTAGTGGCGGGCAACGGAGAAAGCCG
>NT_179893.1:505465-533247 GCF_000188095.3 Bombus impatiens | reverse complement strand
GTGGCGGGCAACGGAGAAAGCCGCGGGAAGGAGGCCGTTGCACGTGAGAGGGAACGGGCAAAGGAGGAATAAGGAAGGGTATAAGAGAAAAGAGAAGCTGAAGCGAGGAGAGAAGACAGGTAACAGCAGCATCAACAGCAGCAACAGCAGCATGGAGAAGAAGCTGCAGAAGGGGCGATAGGATGTTGCGCACCTGCTTACCTCGAGGCGGCATGATACTTCTTGTCTAAGCTATTCCTGCTCCCTATGTTCTTCCTTCTTTAGCCTTCTGCAGTCGACACTGTTCCGATCGAGCAGGAACACGCTCTCCTTCGTCGTGATCTGGTTACGCAGGATAGAACCTGGCAGGGTCGTGCGCCCGCTACTCCACCGATGCGTCACGGTGATGTTGTCCTAGGCATTAGCACGATGTTGAACAAACTATAGCGGCTGCGTTCGATGCGCTTTTATAGAAGATTAAAACTGTACGTGGTGGATACCTTGAACGCGTGATGATATCTATCACGATACTGTTTCGATGTTCATCGAACGTAACAACGTGTCGTCGAAGACGAGCTCTGTGACACTTTTTCCCGGCGCAGTTTTTACGTTCGGTTGCACGTTCGGTCTTCAAAGGTATTTCGAACGTATCATTTGATAAGTAAAGTGGGTTTTATGAGAGTTAAATTTAGCGGGACTCGCGCTAATAAGAGTTTTATAAAACGTGAATGGAAAGTTTAATCCTCCAATTTCCATAGCTCGGATTATGACGGATGCAGGTAAATTTTTGGATATTTCTCTCTCTATTGAAACGAAACAACAGCTTTTAAAGGTTTAAAATACCTCGTTTTGTTGTTTTTATTACGCATGGTAAATTATTTTATCGTATCTTATTATTGTTACGAACAACAATGAAGTTTCACTAAAAAATAAACGAGACAATACAGACAGCAATATGAAATCATAATACTTGACACCTAAAGGCATCTGGACATTTATTGATGCCAGCATTTTCAAAACATAATATAAAAATTCAAATATTGAAAAAACATTGCTAAATTCTATACGAATTTATGATACAGACCTCGTATGATGATCGAGCAACACGAAACGTACTTTTTTGCAAAAAAACAAACAAAGAGAAATTGAAGAATGGACGAAACTAAAAATCCTGCTGACAGTATTATGAACGAACATATTGATACGGATGTTACTGAACAAAATCTAGTATCGATAAAATTAGTAAAAAATTCGTACATGATTCTAAATATATGTAGAGTAACTAAAGGGTGGAAACTGGAGACTTAAACGTAACAGGACGATCGTAATTGTAAAAAATGAAAAAAAGATATCTGAAATAAAAATCACCGATCGATACAACCCAATACAAAGGAAACAAAAAAGAAACCGCATTACTGATAGGATTATCTCTAACTCTTCGTCGAAATTTTAGTTTACCAAATTAACGAGACATGCTTCTTTGAGAATCACAGACTTTTTTTGTCGGGCAAGATTAATGTTCCTTTCAACAGAACAATATTTTAACGCGTAAACGTCCACACACGATGATACGAAGATGTAACTGGTCAAACAATATCGACTGTGTGTGAGAGGATAACGACAATTCAGTCGCTACACGGAGTAAAGTTTACTGTACAGGATTCAAGTAAAAAGCGGCTTTGAAAACAGAGTAAATAAAACACGGAACTTGGCAATCATCCGAGCGGTTACGCCGGTGCGTCGTATTGCTTTGGGATGAGTTAATAAGCGGCATTAGGCCGTCCGCTCACGGTATAAATCATTGAATCCCAACAAAATCACAGACTCAGTGGCAGAAGCTTGATAATTTCGCCTGGTATTCGAAAAATTAATCGACTGTCGTAATTATCGACTTTATTTATTTGAGTGGAAAATCTGGTCTGCAAAGTAGTCTCTACGCGTATACACCAACGTTTCTCTAATTTTTAATCAAATTTCCTTTGGTTTTTCGTGTTGTTTCGCGCAATGTTTTTTGACGACTGACGGCTATTAACAACATAATATTGAAGCTTATTGAAATTTCGCATCTGTTATGAGCGATTACGACGAAACGCGAGAATGCTTCTTGAAAGATTAGAGTTTCCTGTAACTCGATGGATTCTTTGCCAATTTTGCGATCGATTTATGGTTTCCACTATGATTCGAGCCTCGAGCGTCTTAATCGACGAGTGTAAGCGAGTTGTGTTTAACAAAGAAAGCATAATGAGACGGCATTGATGGTCTCTCATGGAATGAGATGGGAAAAAGGCTCATAAAACAAAATGATGGATTGAGCAAATTGCGTTTCAGCTTTAGCTTTTTCGTATTACCTACGTCTGAATTGATAATTCTAATGGCTCCTAAGGTATATACTTTGTTCTTCTTATATTGACAAAATGAATTAAAATTTCATAATAATTCAATTATTTATATAGAAAGTACAGGGATTATATATTTGCAATAGGTTTACATTTAACTATAATGTAATAAGCGCTAAAATGTAATAGGCACTTTTTCAGAAAGTTGCTCGATTCAATCTTGATAAGGAGTTTAATGGACATTGAAGCAAGTCCTTGTACGTTGCAATTACCACGAGTTTACACATAGTTCACCACTGTTCCTCTTAATTATCCTGCAAACGGTCCGAGACAAAGCAACGTTTCAGTGTAGTGACGCGCAGAAAGTACCTTTTTTCAAGCCAGTTGTCATAAACAAACTGTCTTTGTCTGGCGCAGAATTTCTTTCAGTTCTATGACGAGAGATAATGTAGAGCGTCTTCTAACGCGAGAGTCGACTTATTCGTTGTCCGACTTCCGTTCATGGCGCATTAACCCCATTCTTAACTTTCCCCTAGCGAATTCTTCGTTGACGAAACAAACGTCATATTCTTTAATAATATAATCTTCTTCTTAAGGCTACTGTTGTGCGTGAGACGATAGTTTGGATTTTCAACGTGTTTTGTGAAACCCAAGACTTTATGAAGAATTTGATCTCTCAATTACATTTAAAATTCTTTATTTGGAAATCTATCTATTTCGAATTAATACAAAAATTAATAGATTTATCGGTACAACTGGATTTCTCATTCTACCTAATTAAAACAAACAACACTTTCACGTGATTTAGCTCATTCAGCCACAAATTCACAATTACACTCACACTCTCTCATTCGCTTACTCATTCAGTTTTTCGTTTGATTGGCAGGATGATCGTGACCAGGTAGAATTACGAGTTATGCGTAATCGAAGGAACGGGTGACTACGTCAGCATCAAATGAAGAGACGTAACAAGTTGTAGCTAATAGGTAAGTAATTGAAAGTTTCAAGACTTTGATTTTTACTATTTATATGAAATTATATTGTCATTCTTCAAGTTAGTAGACACGCACGATTTATCGAAAATAACAGGATCTTCCTTATTATACTATACGTTCTTTTTATTTCTTTTTTCGTGCACTAAGGGCAGAATAATATACGCATAAATTACAAACGACGCGATAAAAAGATACAGAATAGAGCGTAATTCTATATATAAAAGCGATTGAGAATCTATTTCCCCGATCAACGCAAATATGCACGTTTTCATGCATATTTATTTATGCGCTGATAATTGACATCATGACACCATCAAATATTTCCTGGAGTATTCAATATTCACGGTGTGTATTAAAGAAACAACGATGTTTCACGAAAGAAGAAATTCCTCCGTTTTGTCGACCGACTCCCTGGTATTTAACATTCCATCTTCAAAGCAAGTTTGGCGGATTAGCAAACATCTCACGCGTTCACGGTGCCAATTTCGTTGCTAAAAGCGGGCCTTTAGACGCTGGCAATGAATTTTTATCGTCTTAACGCCAGTCATTTGTTCCACCTTGAACGAGAAATGGTAATACTTAATCTCACTAAAAACTCAACCGCAGTCGGTTCACGTAGATTCTTTTCTAGAAAGGATATTTAAATGTATTACCGTGGCACCGCGTCGGCGAGCTCGTGAGAAAATTTCTGAAATTTCTTCTTATTTGCGACCGCGAGAAACGCGAAAGAAAATTATTCACCCCCCTTTATCCATCTTGTCGTGCCCGAGGAAGAAGCTTCTTACGTTATCGTATCAAGCAGCCTATGTTCTTTGTCCTGCAAGAGGATCGTTCAGATGAATCTTAAATAAGATTAGCATGCTTCCTTCCCCTTTGCTCTGTTCTGCCAGACTCCTTCTAAGGATTTCCACGTTGTCGGCGAAATTTCTCTTTCTATTCCAGTTGCCGGCATTTTTCCTTATTTCTGCACTGCTTCTCGTGGTTACGCTCAAAGGACGGATGTTTCTTGACATTAATACTCTTTCGCTCGGTACATCATTAAGGAACAATCGATAAAAGTCCATGATCTTCTCCTTTTCGTGGCAATAAAATCACCGAGAGAGAGAGAGAGAGAGAGAGAGAGAGAGAGGGAGGGAGGGAGAGAGCCAGAAACGTGAAAAGAGCGGATGGGTAAATGAAAGGACAGCGAACCACGAAGAAAACGTTCGAGATGAATTTTTCAGACCGCAGTAAACGATGTGCTTTCGCGATGTATAATTAGGTTCGCTTGAGAAACTCGTCGAGCGTAGATAGTTACGATATTCCTACACCAGCGTGTAGCGACAAAGACGAAAAAAGTTGATCAGATTTTTTAGTGACATGCGACAGATCGCGATATTGATTTCCGTAAAAGCCGGAGAGCTCTGGAATTCCTGTTACGAGGATGAAATTTGTACTAGTCACGACGAACCTCTAGGATTTTCACTTTACGGCCTGCTTGGCAGCCGTTTCGTACCCTCTTTATGCCAAGGCCTTACTTCCAATTTTCTCTCTTTTTCCAATCACCTTTCCTTTCTCTCTTTCGCTTCCTTTTTCTCCACCTTTTCCCATCACCGTTTTCGCTACAAAGAGGGTGGTTGTGCTCATTCACGCCGCGAGTTTGCTTCGCCATTATCTCATCCCCGGCTCCTATTGACCCGACGAAACGCGTATAAAGAGAAACAAACGATAGCCTTCTGGTTTTGCTATATATACATGTGTGTGTGTGTGTGTGTATATGTTCGTGTCCTGTCTGCCGCTTGTGGTTGACTCGTACGACCTCGGTCACGTCGAGATGAAGAGAGGAGAGCAACCGTAGGCAGAGGAGTAGCCGGTAAACTCGTAAGTCACCCTTCTAATTTCGTTTGCCTCCGGAAGACTCCAACCTGCCATCCCATGCTAGGATGAAGATTTATAGACTGGTTTGAATAGGTAGGTCGGGACGGTCTTTATGAAAGTGCCGGCTGTCGAAAATCTTGTACGCCGTATCGCGAGTCGAGGTGGGATCGATTTTCCTTGGATGTCAGCGCGATGAGAATTTTGTTCAACTACCAAAAGCGGGGGTCCCGTTATCGTCGCTTAACGAGCACCGTTTTAAGTTTGCCGATAATCGGGCTCGTTTAAGTATGCAGGTTAATGGAATTAGTTCGTCGTGGCAGTACAGTAGAGTTTTACATGTCGATAATTGGAAGGATTAATTATGTTTAGCCTGTCGATTTCGCATCGCTCCAAGAGATCCTGCACTATTTGTAGATTTTACTCTTTCGATAACTTCTCTTTTCTTTCTTTCTTCCCCTCTCTTTCCGTCTCTTTCTATCTCGCGAGGAAAGCTCCGTTTCTACAGCACGTCATTAAACATTCCTTTTCTCATATCCATTTTCGATTGAATATTTTACGAGGCCTTTTTAAAGGTGATTCAGAAAATTCCTGATGAAGCTCAGGAAAAAGTTTCTTCGTCCCTTCTCGATCCTCGTTACCGCCATTCTCCATCCCTTCCATGGCACCGGAATTCGTGCTTTGTATCGCGAACGAAGAGGGAGAGGAAGGTTCGTTCGGCGGAAACTCTCTGCTAGCGTTCCCGACGATAATTATTGAATTACCAGCTGTATCAACACCTCGCCGTTCTCGCAACCGCTCATGCATATATATGTATGTTCATATTTATTGGAATTTGAATACCCCGCCGATGATAATGTACATACGTGTTCGATTATGAGTTTACTATTATAACCGCGTTCATACGATGTTGCATTAATCAATGCGACAATGGATACAAAACGCGAGATGTTCCATTCGATTTGCAGCAAAGAGGAACACAGAGAACAAAGAAATGGGAAGAAAGTCAGACAGAGAGGGAGGGACTAAAGTAGACAGTCAAAAAGCAACGTCTCGATTATACAGAAAATTATATTATTTTATTTTTCATTCGAATTCATTTATACGACAGCTACTCGAAATGTTTAATTTCTTCTAATGAAAATATTTTCTGCAGATCATATTATAGGGGAACGTATACGTATTTCAATGGAAAATACAATACCAATTAAAACTGGATTTTTGTAGTATCTAATAATTCTATAATATCGACTAATTTGATATTAATTTAAAATTAGTATTGCAGATATCTATCGTAATTAAAATATGTTGAAACAGAATTCGAAGGTGAATTTGTTTGAAATTTTTAGACTCGATGAAACACACAGTGATTCCAGATTTCTGGTCAATAGATTTGTTCTGACAAATGTTATTATTTCATGTTGCGCGGTATATTCAATTAATTCAGTGAACTTTTATCCCCTTCCTTCGATTCATTTGGAATTTTCCCTAAAAAGAAAATTTTTCCCTTTTGTCGATAACGAAGAACAGATTCGTTTCGACAAATGCTATCGATCCACGTCCCACGATATATTTAATTAATCAAAAGTACAAATACATTCTCTTTCTTTGATTGACTTTTGATTTTTTGTAATGTGGAGTCTTCCCGAAAAAGCAAGCGCGAATCAAACGAACAAAAAATATATTACACGTAATAGAGCAGAAATTCCTTTCCATCCACGGTATATATTCATGATATGATTAATCAAATGGAAATATGATCGATTTTTATTCCCTTTCTTCGATTCGAATGATTCATTCTGGGTATGCTTCAAAAACATCGTGCATCGACACGTTCTCGAACCGTGTTATTTTTCTCAAGAGACCAACTTGCGCCGCTCGTCGACCGCAAATTATCCATCAGTCGCAGACAGCCCCTGTGAAAATTGATTTATTTCGATAGGGAGCGAGCAGTGATAGAAGATAAAAGTTTACTCGACAGGCGTCAATCTGTTCCGCTGTTTGAATATTTCCGAGGCAATTTATGGCTTCTTTTGCATGTCGGAATTTTTGGGTATCGACTATAAAAGTCGAACCGGAACGTGTTTTAAGAAGCACGTATTAATATTAACGCGATTAAAAACCTGTTTCGAGCGCATAACCGCGTTTCACCGTATCGATTTTACCGAACGATACGATCGATCGTCTCATCGGGAAGCATCGTCTCCATACAAATTAGAGAAACGATTCAAAAATGAATATGCGATTTGAACGAAATTAATGACATCGCGCTCCACGTTCCCTCGTTGCAATTTCTTCTTGAATTTCTACCTACGAATTGGAATTTTATTGGCGTAAAACGCATCGAGAAACTGGTTTTCCAGGTGTTAGGTTTGCGCAACTATCGCACGCTATAATCACGGGGTTCAAAGATTATCGTCCTTTCATTTCCGTCCCTTCGAGCTAATGAGCGATGCCACGGTACAGCTCGAATAGTGGAAAGAACGAAAATATAAAAGAAGAGGATCGTAAGAACACGCCTGGGAATATCCGTCAAACGGGAACAAAAAGCGTACGGATGTTACGTTTGCGTTTATACAAACTTGGCTGAATCATCGATGGTTAGGTTAATTATAATTCATAACCGTCAAGCTGATCATTGGCTTTAGTTATAATTGATACTTGGCAATAATCATTAGGAGAACGAATTATAAGCTGTCCGTGCTTTGGGAGAATACGAAGCAGAATGCTATTATATTGAAAAATCTGCTCGAAAGCAACTGTGTGTAAACTGATCGAGAATCTGGTACGAGTGAAAAATCGTCCGACAACAACCATGAGATCGCGCAAATTTTATGGAACAGTCGGTGCATAGTGTAACCGGTTAGAAACACTTATATTTACCGGAGTTAATCAATTTTCTTCGCTCGCAATTTAGCGATGGGTACTCCAAAGTATTCTCGTTAAGAGTATTAAATTATATATAATAAATGCCTCTTTAAAACGCAAGTCATTAAATCACTGTCAAATTTCCCACTGTCCGACGTGTAATTAATGATATCCGCGTGAAAAGTCTTTAAGTGTGTAATTGATTTATTCGGGAAAGTAGCAGTTGAGATGAATACAAGTCGCTCGTTATACGACACGTTGTACGATTAAAAGACCTGCCTCACGTTTAACAGCATTGCGTTATATTGATGCGCTTAACATGTTGACAAGGATACATCATTGATATTACATTAACTGTTCACACACGTTTCATAGAATGGGACATATTAGCATTTGGTATTGGAGAAATTGCTATTTGTTTATGAGAATGTATTATTTGTTTACTATTACCAATATGTTACTTTATTATTATTTACTGTGTATTATTACTTCTATTGTTACTTCTTAGCACTTGCTTTTATCGTTACTTACTGTCTACTCGAAGCTTGTAAAATGATTTTTATGCAAAGATTACTACTGTATCGTAAATTAAAGTCTGTCGGATACACTAATTTTTTCATCTCATTGCATAAATGAATTTTTAAATGAGTTTTTAATTTCCTAAATCTACCTCGTGGAAATTGTAATTACGTGGCATTTGAAAATTGAAATTTCTTGTTTAAAATAAAACGATAAAGTCTTAGAGTTGTAATGAAAAACTTAAGATTGTCTGGCTCTAAGGCAATATTCTACTTAAGGTAGTTTATGCTGTTAAACGTGGTTTATTTGTAGCATAACTTGAATATCTTTTTATTACCTGATAAAGTAAAAGATAAAATAAAGCGCAGTAAGCTGTCGTGTACACGTGTAACCTAATATCGAATAAAGTAGATTTGGATTTAGCTTTTCAATATAAAAAGCGAATACGTCGATGTGGGTCTGATGGAATTTAAGTGCTATGTTGTTAAATGGACGACAGGCTTAAATCGATTTAACTTTACATCAAGTCCACTTAGACTTCTTGCTTGTCGTTGGGAGTAATTACAGTTTTTCAGGCACGGCGATACGACACGCATTAAGATCGTAATATCAGGTACGAGCTTGCGCTTTGACAGTTCGTTTTATTAATTGATTTTGAGAAAATTTATGGTTTTACAGTCGTCGGATATAATTATACATAATACGGAAGTTATTACACTGATAACGGTTTGACAAAGCAACGTTTCATTCAATGAAAAATAATGAAATAAAACACCGAGCTATCGTATCAACGATTAGGTATAATTACTTTAATATCGTAGGAATTACTGAAACATCCGTTAGAAGAGACACTCAATTTAATTTATCATTATACGACTTGAGAGATCGTGAATTATGAACAAACGTTGTTCGTTTGTAAAAATCGATGCTATTCTTACATTTAAGAGCAGAAAATTTGCCCAAGTGTAGTTAACGCGATATTAAAATAAATACGAATTTCAATGTATATGATCATTAAAAAATTCCCACATGGAAACAATCGTGAAACAAATCCTCGAAATTAACGATAGACAAACCTACAAACTTTCCATGTTCGTCCAAACAATCTTACTGCTTCCATCATATCTACGCAAGTCCATAAACTTCGTGACAGTCCAACATGCAACAGTCTAACACACAAGGGAAAAGAGCTGATAAAATGTATCATCGGTGATCGATGCGAAACGTTTCGCGGTGTCTCGAGCGACAAGTGCAACGCGAGCGTGAAACGCTGGCGAAAGGAAAGATTTCGAAGCGTGGAGTGCTCTGCTCGGATGGAAAATGGATTTTTCGTGGCACAGGAAATAACACTGCGAATCGATTGACATCTCGACCGAGCGTGCGACGTAGCACATTTACGATACGTAAATGCGTACTTGCGCGGGTGAATCCTAGCGAGGGTAGCAGTCAGAGGGAGAACTAGATCGAGGCCACGAAAGGGAGATAATGAGGAAGGAGGTCGCGTGGTTTGCACAAGCCGCAAAGGATTCGTTGCCACTCTCGTAGAAGCCACCACCTGTCGCGATAGCGAAAGACCGGGTCGTAAAGGCAAACGGACTGAGAGGAAAGGAAGAGTGCGAGATAGTGTGGCAAGGACAAAGAGAAAGCGACAGAAAGGGTGGAAAACGGTGAACACCGTATAAATGAAATTTCGCCAGGGTATTGGCGAAGTACGAGGTAGAAAGCTCCGCTGACGACTGATTTCTCTCTTTCTGTCTTTTGCCAGGATTCACGAGCTTCAACGTCAAAGGGAGCACCTCGATAACAGTTTCGGATTTTTGCGACATGGGCACGGACCACGAGGACGACTCTTATCGGTGGCAATTTCGATTGAAACATTCGTATAAATAGCGCGCTTGTTGAGAGTAGAGCGGTCGCCAGATGAGGCTGTTTCCTGGTATAAAAGTACAAAGGACATTCGGCGAGACGGCAACCGTGATACAGAGTGGCAGCTTAACGATATGCACGCGATAACGATTATTGTAATGACAATAGGAATGGCGTTGCTCGTGTCACTCGCATTTACCAGTGGCAAGAGTAAAGGAATGACGTCCAGTTCCAGTTGGTTGACTATTAGCTCCGACGTTTAATACAATCTACACGTTCCTGTTCTAATAGGAATGAACGTTACGATCGCTCTTTGTTAACTGTTTCCTATTAACTTAACATCGACTATCAAAAATTGTTTCTCTCTCTTTCTCTCTTTTGTTCGAATTATTTCCGATCTCAGGTATGATCAAGTAAGAGATTTCGCCATCTCGTTTTAGTCTCAACGTAAAACTAAATCGATAACCTTGACCGGAAGAGCGATCGCTAATGCAGTTATCCAAGCTGCGCGTCGATAAAATCCGATCGGATATCCTCACCTCTGACGATCTTTCAGTTAAAACTACTTTCGTGATGATTCTCTTTCCGCTGTTTCCCATGCCTGTATTCGCCACTCAGTGACGTCAGAGGAAAATCGTTGGTAACATGGAAATTACGTTGTATTCTCGTTTCTGGAAACGAGAGGTACCGGACACAATGAAATTGCAGCGCATAGCGTGCATCCTAAATATTTACCCGGCTCTTGCAGTTACATCGTGCAAATATGTCGTTTGCGACTGAGAAAACACGCACGTCTATCGCAGCGACGCGACGGTCTGTCGTCGTAACACTCGAGACAGGCTTGATGGCTCCTCCGAGTGGCTTGCCCGATGCCGAAGGTGCAAATAGCTTGTCTTTTCGACTTCCAACGACGACAGCTTAGCATGGGTAACTGCTTTCAGTTACGGTGGTCACTTGTTCCTCGGTTAGGGACTAATGAGATCGCTGGTGTCGGCTGTCGCGTTAACTTCGCTGCCACGATTGTTAATACCTAGCCTGACATCGTTAACAGAATCGTTGATGAAATTGTTATTAACCGCACGAAAGGGGGTCGTGGAAAAAGTAGCGAACGTTTAAGCAAACTAACGACCGCTTGTTTTCGAACATGAATCGGGCAATAAGTAACGTTGATGTCTTTTGGATCGATATTCCTTCGCTGCTAATAAGCAGGTATTCTTGATGAAAAGTGTACAATAGAATTATAATATAGATCGTGAAATTACACGCACACGGATTTTGATCAGCGAAACAAAAAGGGAAACAAAATCGTGAAATGTCAATCGAAAACTATTTTTTCCTTTTTTAGGAAATTCATGTTTGTCGATATAATAATTACTATAGAGCAGAAAACGATAGATAGTAGGTTCGTACAGCGTAATTCTGTTAGAAAGTTTAAAGTGATAGTTTTAAATATCAATCTGTAAGTAACTTTTGCAACTTGAAATACGCGCCTAGCTGCAGCTTTAATACTTTAATTTATGATCTCATTACATCTACTTCGTTAAGCGTATACGATTCTATTTTCCAAATTCATAAGAAAGATCAATTTTTCCGCTTCGCTGTGAGTATGCGAACATATCGATAATTGGCGGTATTAAAATAGTCGCTGCGTTAATTGGCAATACTCTCGTCTTCGTTAGCTTGGACGCGTCGCGACGCTTTAAATACAACGTAGATTTCTATCGACGAACCACTTAGGCTCGGTGCAGACGAACTACTTTTTCACTTTGCGTTCTCGGTGTATACGTTTTTCTTTGTTTATCCAGTTAAGAACGCCGAAGACAGACTTTTTGACGCGACAAAAACGCAGCGTGAAAACGTAGCAAGTTTGTACCAGGTCTAAATGGATATTTTATAAACTATCGTAAAGAGGGAAATACGATAGATCATCCCCGATTATTTTATCATCACCCGCGTTATACGAATATCATCGATATAGGAGCAGTACTCCATTAACGATTAGCCAATTAATTATCAATTAATCTGAATAAGTCTGTTATAAATTAGAGCACCGAATAAATATAACTGATTGATCATTATTCTAATGAGGGTGATTCGATCCGGTTATCGGTTGAAAGTCCGAATTCGAATGTAGGTTGGTTTCCTGATATCTCTTTCCGATAATTTATTCCCATTAAAGCATTAAACCTTACAATTTATAATCTCTCCGAGCAAACTATATCTCGCCGTGCTATTCTTCTATTCGCGTGATAATGGGTCACGAAGTTTGTTCGAATAATGGCCAGACAGAGCCGAGAAAGAGAGAGAGAGAGAGAGAGAAAGAGAGAGTTACAGAAACAGAATTCGAATCAAGGAGCAGTTTCGATCGAGGATCGAACTTCGTTGGAGCGTGCATGATCTTTTACAAAAAATCATCCCTTCGGTCCTTCACGCGTCAGAATTATAAAGTTAGAAGCTCGTCTCCTCAACGAGCTCCCCTTGGAATCGTGCAATCGACAGAGACAATCCTTCGACTTCGACCAGCAGCTGACTTCCCCGATAATATAATGATCCGACTTTGAGCGGCTTAAAGGTTATTTCGAAAACTGTCGGGTCACCTGAATTCGTTCGAACAGTAGGTTTTCTTTGCTGGCTGACCGTCGTCGATCCACTCGAACTTCCCTTAAAGTGCTTGTGTAATGAAAGCCTTTAACACTGGTGGCGTGACACTAGGAAGTTCCCTGCAGGAAATTCGAACGGTTACTTTGAGGGATATCTCCAAGCAGAGCAACTTCAGGGAGCTTAGGTCAACGGCCGAATTAATGTGCAAACTTCAACATAATAGTTGCTCCTCTCGGGGGTCTTAACTATCGGGTGGTTCTCTAAACTCTCTCGGACAAGTTCATTAACTGCTCGCGCACGTTATACCATTCTTTGTTCTTTGATCGTTCGACAATAATTTCTGTCGTTGATCGTCCTCCGTGTAATTTCGCCGGCTGTCGGTCGAATGTCGGCGATCTTCCGGTTCCCGCGGAGCGTACATTTTTCATTCGTCGTATTAACGATTCAGCAGCGACCGATCAATTTCCGAGAGTCGTCGAGGATGCAATTATTTCCTTCTCTTCTATCTTGGTCGCGAGCGGCATTTAAAATTGATCGAGATCGGATACGATTCGTCTCGCTGCTTCTTCTCTCGCTTACGGCTCGCTTCTGCGCGTGTCTCTCTGTATCGGAGGAAATTAAAGTGCGCGAACTGATTCCGAAAATTGGCGAACATGGCATAAAGTAGCGAACATTCTGATGCGGTCGGCAGCAACGTAGAAATTCCAGGTGACACCGGTGTTAATTACGCGGCTCGTTGCAAAATAAATTATCGCGTATCGACGTAAAATTCCTGCGGAAAATTCGTGCGATGTTCGCGGAACGCCAGCAAGAACGCGTTCATAATCGTACGTCCTAATTGCGATAACTTTGCCCGATTGTTGATCGACAGCCTATGTTAACGCTCGTTCGTCGTATTAATCGCTCGGACACATACGTATGAATAGCTTTGAATTCGTTCGACCCATCGAGACGAATTCGATTGGTTGCACTCTGACCGGTCGTGAATTAATAAAGGTCAGAAATAGTGAGCAGAAATTACGGGCGTAATTTTCACGGCAATTATGTAAAACACAGCGGGTTTTGTTAGCCAATGCTCGCGTTTGTAGCTCGGCAGAATAAACCAGGAACGATTCGTTCGCTGGCAAAATCAATTAGGCGCGAACAATGGTCGACGATGCGCGACGATCGTCGTTGCGCATTTGCAAATTGTTTATTATGTATATATCTGAATTATAATGGGCGATCGGTGTATCGATTGGCTCCATTGACAACCTACGAAGACCATTTAAACGCGTCTTTGAGTGGCCAGAAAACAGGAGTTCCATCGGGTAATTCTATCGATACTTGCAATTTATCGAGAATAATTTCCTCCGTTTAGTTTATCAACGTTATATCGAATTCTTTTCATTTGCATGCCTTGTATGAACGATCGCGGTACGATCGAACGAGCGGCATTTTTTGCCTCTTTGCAATCTTCACATACCGAGAGACACCCTATAAATATGGTAACCTCATCTCGAGACTACTCGAAGCGCGTTCGTCCTAATTGAGCGATTCGTTTCACAAGGTTCTCAGTGACACAGTGCTCTCTAACTGTTTCTTGATAAAGTTCAACGCGCTACTGATACAATTCATATTCAACAAGTCTAATATTCGGTAGTCAGACGATCTCGAATCTGCGAGGACACGACTGTATCGCATAGCAAACAATAGCGCGGATTAAATTAGGTAACTACTCTCTATAGCCGGTGCAATAGGGAGATACCGAATGAAATAATCCCTTGCATCTACGATAGCTTTGTCGAGAGTCAAACAGCCGGTTTTTATCGTGTTCCAACGTCGCATGATTATGTAAATAAAAGTACGCTTCTTCGTTAAAGAATCGAAGTCAAGTTAAAAATAGCCGCATCATTGACTTGTTGAAAATTACATATTGTTTTTCAGCCTTTTATTTTTTCCCTCTTCCACTTTTATTTCGTTTCATGCGTCGAATATAAATAAATATTTTCGTTTGCGCGGTAAATCTGCGTTCGAAAAATCAATGTACATTCGGTGTTTAGTATCACCCGTACTGGACGCGGTATTACCAGTTTTTGGAGGCACAGCCGGCGACTTTTTTTGTAACGATGCTCATATAATACCTAATGTATCCAGGCATTCTCACGCAATTTGGTGAAATTTAAAACAGCCATGGCCGTCACTGATTTCCTATTTATTTAAATCGTAGCGAACGATAAAAACAGCCGGCGCTGCTGAAAATAAATTATCAACAATTACGACGACCCTCTATTCACTCAGAACGACCGGTCGTTTCGTATTACGAGCGTGAAAAATAGTCGACGGTTAATGCAAAGGTGGCGAGCGATGAATGGCAGGGCAGATAAGGGGTGAGAGGGGTAAGGGATGGAGGAAGTTCGAGTCTCGTTCGGCCTCGTCGATACTTATTATCGGGCGATTTTCATTTTCAATCGGCGTTCGAATCAACCGAAATGACGCGTTAAACAAGGGTAGCCGAGTTAACGAGTTCTTAATGAAGTTTCGCATCCACGAATAATACAGTTAATCGGGTCGTTCAGCGTGCGTTGTAATTCAATGCGATTGGATATATGCAGGTTTGCGTGCAAATTTCACCGGAATTACAATTTTTTCATGCGTGTCCTCGCGCGCCCCGGCCTTCCATTCGACGTGTGTGCACAGGTTCTCCGTTAACCGTTTAATTTCCCTGTTTTTTGGTTACGGATACCGAGTGGTTTTCACGGAATTCCATCCATCTCCTCGGTTCGTGTGTTTTTCCTGTTGCGTTGTTTTGTTTGCCGAAACAAGCCATACACGCGAGTATTGGCCGCCACGTAGCGATGCGATAGGCTGGTCGAGATGGTGGGAGAAAAATGAAAATTAGTATTCCGACGGCAATGCACTCGAGTGTTAGGGACACGTGGGGTGTCAGCATCGACGCATTCGGCGCGTCGACACGTTTTGTCCTGCAGCCCTGTGTCAGCTCAGTCAATTAACGTGCTCCGTCTTTCTATTTTATTTCCGTTGGTTTTGTTTTGCACCCAGCACACCACGTGCCACTGCCACCACACTATTTCCACCTTCGGTTCTCCGGCTCTTGTCGCAATCGTTCACTCTTGTTCGCGCGCTCGCGCTCGCGCACACGATTCGCACAAGCCCACACTTTGTTTTGATCACGTCACACCGCCAGGACGCACAGACTGTCGGCTTCCCTGGGGATACACGGCGCAGCTTTTAATTGCGCTCCCAATTAGTGCACGCGCCCGATCAAGAAGTACTTCACCTGCTGCCGGGTTGCAACGAAACACGTGTCCAATTATCAACTCCCACGATCCCCCAATCACCGAGGATAGTCTTTAGTTTTGTTCGTTTTAATCCGTAGCGTTTCGTACGCGATTCTTACGCAAAGACATCTCCTCCTTCAGCATTTTAATCGCGCTCCTTCCTTCGATGGTATTGCCTCTGGTTTCCCCTTAGACTGCTCTCCGTAATTATCGAGAAAATTTATGTTATATACTCGTCTCTTTCTCTTTGGTTTATTTTGTGGGAATCCCCGGAGTCGCTTAATAAGAAGCTGGTAATTACGTTTTGCAAGGAGAGACTGTTTATCGCTAGTCCGACGTTAACTTCATTAATTATTCTGCTCAAAGGGCAGAGAGACTCTTTTATTTCCGTTCCTCTTAACGGTAGCGACGATCTTCCTTCCCTTGTAGAAAGCATCTTAATATCATTTATTGATGCTGCGCTATAGTAAACGGCAGTGCTGTTTAGCCGAATATTCCTGAAAATATGAAAAGATATTTTTCTTCTTCAACGCAAACTTTTTTACAAGCAACATGCTTCGTTACTTCATGGTCTGTTTACAATCCCCACAAGTCATCCCTGGGATTAAACGGATCGGTCTGAATACCGGGCAAGCTGTAATATTAAATTTTATTCCGCTAACATTCCTTTCGGTTCGTAAATTTTCTTCAGAGACATTGTCATGCATCGTGCAGCGAGTACTCTATGTACAGGCTGCATAATTCCGGCAACCTTTCTACAGGAAAATTCTCTTGTATCGTAATAGGCAATCGATGGGTTCGCAAGAATGCCGTAAATTTGAGTTAGCGTACGTTAATTAATTCTTTGCCTGTTCAAGAGCACGACGCAACGGCCGATCATACATAGTCACGACAGAAATGCATGAATTTTATGTTTTATTTTTTTTTTTTCTTTTTTGCAGCCCGATACGATGGAACAGTTTAGCGAATTCTTTCTGCTTAGAACTTCAAGTACCAGGTGCTGTAGCGGCAAATGCATCCCGTAAAATACACGCACCTGTAAACGAACAAGCATTCGACGCACTTAATACGGAGTTAGCCCGAGTTGCATTGTGCAGCAGTGCGTGTCGCGATACAGTAACGTCCACTGTTCGAAATAAAAATATTTTATAGAATTACGGGCTTGTGGACGTTATACATACTCTGCTCGCTGGAGCGCATTATACCGTACTCTTCGACTAACCAGCGAAAATATTTCGCTCGAGAAAATTATCGAGGTAAAGCAAAAAGCTCTCGAGCAATCGTGGATTCTGCGTTTAAAGCGAGATATAGAAAGTTTCGTGATTTCTAGTTGCTATATTCCGACGGTCCATTTATAACGCGGATTTCTCGCTGCTATATCGAAAGATATTTCGGGAATCGTCGGGGAACAAATTAATTGCGTTCACGAAATTGACGTGAAACGTGTCGCGTCGCGTTGCACACGACAACGACATCGATGTAATACTTTATTAAAGCCTAAATCCAATGAGAAGCGGTGTACCAAATTCGCTTACTCGTGCATTATTAAAGGCGTCGGTTTCTACTATAGCCGCTGCATAAACTAACGTTTCCGCTTGATTAAAACTTGCATCGCTTTATATTCATCGTTCTTTGATCAACTATTAAAGACAAACACCGTAGCACAGAAACTTTTTGTCGCGGTTTCCCCCAAGGGATCGAAACTCGCTTCTCTCGCTGCACCGAATTCATTCATCGCTCCTCCATTTACCATCTTTTTGCGACAAGCGTCGAGAACGTGTATTTTCTTTTTTTTTTTATCGGATGCTTCGACTCGAAAGAGTCGCGTTTGAATTCTCGATTCGTTCGACCATATTCTTATATTTTGACTTTTCGTGTCGAACGTTCCTCTCGCATGACTCGCTTGCATTCGATACACTTTCTTGCCTGACACCAACCAATAGAGATAAAAGAGAAAGAAAAACAAAAGGGTCGTTAGGTCGGTTGGCACGACCATACAGGCTACACTAACTAGCCTGCTTATTATCGCGTATGAGACGGGCAACATCGGCCGTAGAACAGTGCTAGCTTCGCAACGAGGGTGGTAGAGTAGAGTGGCGGGTTATAGAACAGTAGGGACGCCAGGATGACATTAACAAATGACTGCATGGCTGAGCTTCTGCCGCCCATTCCCCTTCCGTCACCTCTGCCTGCACACCCAGTAACCCTTCTGGCTGGTTCTCTCTTCCCCCTCTCTCTCTCTTTCTCTCTCTAGGTTCAACCCCTGCGACCAGGCCTCCGCAGCTTAACCGAGGCGGGACCGCGTATTCGCGAAATCTGGGCAAACTTTCGTCATAAATAAAGGGTAAACAACGCCGCCTATCCCCCACCTGAAACCGTGACTCCAGTCTCGTAAGTCACTCTGCCTCGCTCCTTGCATCGGTTCGCCTTTCTAACTTCTTCCTTTCAGCCGCGATACCATTCGACGAACTTTCATGGCACTCCAAAGAGACTCGAAAGGTGGAAGTTCGATGTCGTTTCTAGATATCGTTTAATTGATACGATTTTCACAATACTCCGTTCAGAGTCGTGTACCTTTTTCTCGTCTTTTTACTCTGCAAGTCTCTTAGGTTTATAGGATCTACAAATGTTTTCTATACTTCGCGGCAGTTCGGACGCGGATACCGCGCAGATCGGAATGAATTTTCACTGTACGAGCATCGATGGTATAATTTTGCATATTTGTGCAACCTGATTAAAAGTTCTACGTATCTGCGAAGCATGGTAAAAGTGCTTCGATGGCAGAGGGTCAACGTACGATCGTTAAGAACAAATATACGGATCGATGATTTTGCTCCTACGAATTATCTGTTATTTCCTTCCATTTTTTTTCTCGAGGATAATGATCATCCTCCGGTATTGTTGTTTCGTAGGAGATTGACGAGAATCCAGAGGCATTTGTCGCGACTACGCGACCGTGCTAGATTTTTCCAGGGGTCCACTTAAGGAACGAAAACAAGGGTCGCTCCTGATGAGTATGACAGATGGGTTAGGGAGTAACAGGAGCACGACCGCGTGAGAATGCTTGGCGAAGTCGTTTAATCGTGGCATCCCCGTTGCTCTGGAAATCCCTCGGAATCATCGGGTTGTAAAGGAATAATGGAAGAAACAAAGAAAAATCGGTACTTGGATGCTGGAAGAAAAAAGTATCCGAGAATAGAAGAAGCCTGAACGGTGATGCTTATCTCGTCGCCGTGTCGCGTTGGTCGGGATAATGATTCGATGTTCAACAGGGTTGACGAGACAATTCTCGTTCTAGGAATGGCGGAGAGGACGGTATATATCGTGGAGGACGGTGTAGGTGAATGAAAAAGCACGGGAAACTGTAGCTCGCGCAGGGTGGCGGCCAGAAAAAGCCGACTTTCGAGTCTGTTACGTTGTGTCGCGTCACTTTGGCGGATTAATTCCTGGCCGTCAGACAAATAAACTCGGTCTCAATGCTCCGGGATCTTCCATCTACATTGAGGAGTCTATGCAGATTAATTGAAGTGTAGTAGTCGAGGCAGCGTCGTAATCATGCCGGGCAAAGGGGATGACGAGGATGAATTTGAAGAAAAAGAGGGGCTTGCCGGAGATTAATTGAAACGCTCTTGCCCGAGACGACGTGGCGATCATTGCGGAAACGATGTTACTCCTCTCGTCGAACTCGGCATCTTCTTCTCTCATTGTCGGTGTCCGACTTTGACCGATCACGCGAGTTATTAAGAATATAATTCCCTCGCGATTTAAATAGGAAGCAAGAGACTCGATACTGTCAATTTTCTACTTCGAGCAACCTTCTATTAGCCCGAGTGGCTATTGTCTTCTAATTTCGATCGTTGTTTCTTGTTTTATCAGTAGAGTAAAAGATAAAAAAGGTATATAATACTTTGTTTGATTTGGCTGTCGGTCAGAGACTGGAGAGCGTGCTCGAATCAGAAAACGAAAACAGGTGGAAATTGATGTTGCACAATTAAGATCGATTGTTCGATCAGCGTCCACAACGGTACAAACGTAATTTTGTTGTCGACGTTTCTCATCCGCCGTTGACGGTCGATCGCGTTCATTTTCTTGAGTGCTCGAGTTCGTTCGAATCGGTTGAAAACTCGTCCGGGTCGCATTATCGGAGAGCCATGGCCCGGGATACGACTACAGAAAGACGAGGTAATCTGGAAATGGAAGTCTCGAAATATAATAAATATCTTCACAGTAGAGTATTCCGATCATTTCACGACGATGGAACGTAGAATTATGGCTTGTTCACGCTGTATTCTCGATTGTGGGCGAGAGAAAGTTTTATTAGCTGTATATTACCAACTTTGGGTTCGTTGCTTCGTAGAATTTCATGTTTTCACGATTCACCAACGATCTTGATTAATCCCTGAACTGTAAATCTTTCAGCGATACTCGACCGGGCATTTATAATTTAACACTAGAACCAGTGACCTGTGTACATGTACCTAACTATATTAATACAGCAATGATCATATAATTAAAACAATATGGAATTAAATAAAGAGTTGTAATACGTGAACTGTGTCAAAAGTAGTGCATATTTGTAGCACTTTTAAAAATGGAAAATCCGTAATCTAGGTCGAGTATGTTATCCTTTTGTCCTCGTTTATTCCGCTTAATGTCTAATTCGATAACACGAAAACTAAGATATATTAATAATCGCGGGAACTCGAACTTTCGAAGGATCAACTTTTGCCCCATCCCCTGGAGAGTGACATCGCACCTGCGATCCCTCGAAATTTTTCCCGGGTAATGCTTTTACCGTGTCGAAGGGCCAGAGGGGTTGGAAAACAGGTTGAAGACGCGGATGAGCGGTGTTCGGTTACACGTGCGACGTTTATCGGAGCGGATAGCGGACGCGGAAACGCGTTCCTCACGTTTCAAAAAACGTGCTGCATTTTTTCCGCGCGTCCGTGCTCTAAGCAATTTTTTCGCTATTAATTTCACCGTTCCCTTGGTGGACGCTTGGTATGCGGTTACGAGACGGCTATGAAATCAAGGATGGACGCGGACCAAGAGGAAAGAGAACGTGTTCGTCGCGTTTTGCGGTCCACGCCACTATTGTGCGACTGTCTGGTACTTCTGACAGCAGGCCTTTCAAATTCATAATGCTTTTCCAATAGTCGCCGAATGACATGCCATACGAGTACCTACGGTTTCTCTCCTTACCCTACCTCGTCATTCGTTTCCTTTCTGCTATACCAATGACATTCACGGCCCAAGCAAATGCATGCCGCTTTTCGAAAGGGACGACAAATTAGACGGTAATTTGCACCTTTTAGATCCTACTTGCGGTTGAATGCTAGAGAAGCTCGCAGGATTCCCAAATGAATATAGCATATTCCCGGTTGATAGTAGGATTTTCTCTTCTCGAATACTCTGCCCATATATCTATATATATATCGAATCGTTCGCGCCGAAACGACGAGTATTTATATTGAAATACCGTAAATTCCTTTGTTACCTCTCGCAGAGGGTTCAGTATCGAAGTTCAGATTTATTAATTCGTAGCCGCCATCCCCTCTCGCCTTTTTCCACTCTTGCCTGTTTCGCATAAAAATTTCGCCGAGATTTATGAAGCCTGGGTAGGCACAAATTGCCCCCGGGGATCGAGGAATGTTCCTCTGATAGAAGGATCCTCGTTTCGAGGGAAGTCCCTATTTGTGTGGGTCGTAGGTCGAAGCCCTAAGAACGACGATCCTGCGGTGAAAAATGAGGCTTCGTGTGGCCGCTGCTTGCCAGATCACTAGCTCCAACGACCGACGAGCTTTTTCCTTTTCCTTCCTTTCTCTCTCTCTCTCTCTCTCTCTCTCTCTCTCTCTCTCTCTCTCGTCCCATTACGATCTTTGTACTTCAGTCGTATCGTCGCGATCGCCACGCCTGTTTATCGATGAAAAGTAACTTCGTCGCAGGGAAATATTTGTCGAGCAAATGCTGACCGAGTCGACGTTGTTTGTTCGAGTCGACGACAAATACAGTTCATAATCGGTTCTTCGCAATGACGCGGTTAATTTCAGTTAAAACAGAAAACACGCGAAACAATTCGTAGGATCGAGTCGTTCGGTTGAGGATTCCATTCTAATGGAACGACTCGTGATCGAAGATAACCACGTACGTACTTCTTATCCTTTCCGCCAATTAAGCTCTCCATCTTGTCGATGAATCTCTCCAGTTATCGGATTGGCTATCGACTAATGCCGCTTTTTGTTTCTTTCCATCCTACAATTTACCATTTATCGGAGGTAATTAATTAACAAGAACCGCGGGAAACGATCGATTCGCGAAGGAAAGATAGATTGCAACAAACGTCGAAAGATGGAGAATCGAGTGGAAAGTTTATGCTTTCGAAAATAATTCTTTAATCCGGTAAAGTTTTTGTCGAGCTTCGACAGCGGTCGAGAAACGAAGGAAAAGTACTGAAAGGTTGTGTCATGAGAATAGTGGCGACGATTGTAGGAAAAGTTGCCGGGATTAATGTACGACGAGGAGATGGGTTTATAGCGATATCACTGGCGATTAATTAGCAGAGTGAACCCGACTTGATTCGCAAGGGAAGACCGTGTCCATTTTTCCTTTTTTTCTTCGGCCGCTCTTCGGCTTCGCTTTGCCATCTGTTGCGACTAAGGGTCGATTGGGCGACGTTATACGTACTCAACTTTTTCTGCGATATTGCGATCGATGACACGACTGAAAGGAAAAAGAGGTAAGAGGTGAGTGCAGGTGACAAGAGAGGCAGAGATGGAAAAGGATAAGAGAGAAAGGGAGACAGATAAAGGAAGAAAGAGATGCTTTCACGGCGAAAACAGAAGAGAAATAAGAGCTGAGAAGTAACCGGGTGAATTCAACGTACCATGTGATATCCGATCATACTGATTCAGTGTTTCCATCAGGATGGAACTAGGAAGAAGGTTATCGCGATGATAAAGTTCGCGAGGGGTCAGGAGAATTTCTAGCCACTTGTCCTCCGACCGTTTTACTTCGAGGAAGATGGTGGAAAAAATATTCCGCACGGTGGAACGAAAATTTCGAAAAACGACGCTCCGTGGAAGTCGTTGATTTATGCCGACGGGAATCTTAGAGGAGTAGCAGGTCGGTGCATATGTTCATCCTTAAAATTATGGTATCCTTGGCAAACTACCTGCTTTTTAAAAAGAATCCTTTAATAACCCGGAACGCGAAACGCGTTTTCTCGTCGGTTTTACTTTCAAATTGTACGTACACGATACGTTCCGTGTTAAATGGCGCATTATCAACGCCATGGTAATAACTCGGTGGTTCTAACGAACCATGTATGTCACCGGGAGCAGGAAATCGACAACGGTGTTTCACGATTCAATCAAAGGCTGAACGTTTACCCTCGTGCTCTAATGTGGTGTTCAACTTTGACGCGTTCAATTTCGGAAATCTTGCTGTTTGACTTTGATATCCGCTTTATGTCGGTCATTGATCTTTCGTGAAAACTGTACCACGGTATAACATTTTCCGAGAATCAACTTCGCCCCGACAATCGATGAGCTGTGCGTGTGGCAAGCTACTAGAACAATAGCAAAGAACCACACGATACACACGTGAGGGTGAAACGATTGAAGTGGACGACGCGCAATATAAACGGTAAAGAAAGTTGAACGTTCGTTTCCCGTGCATTGAAAAGGAGGCCGCAACCAAGTTCCAGATCGAAAATGAGATTATCTAGACGGAGAAGCGGGTACGGTACTCGCGAGCTCAACAGTTACGTTTACCTGGATAGAAGCGGATCCACTCGCGCAGCGCGTACGTTCTGGTTAAAACTGATTTTAATTAGAAAGCCTGCGGGGGGCATTTTAGTGCGTTTTTACCTTCCATTTTAAACTGGTTGGCTGGAAAATGCATTTCGCGTCATTAAATGCGCAGCGGCGCCGTCGCTTTCGCTTTTAGCGAAAGCTGCGCGGCATACGAGTAGAAAGCATTTCGTCCCTCGTATCTGGCCAGGCCGCGTATCTGCTTTCTCATTTTTACATTATCGTCTACCAACCTACGCCAACGTTTTTTCTTCGTCATCCGAGCTTCGCACGCTTTCCCACGGACGACGAGGTCAAGCTTGAAGAAAAGGTAGTTTCGTTGTAACACCGTAAATGAATATTTTTCCCGTTGTATCTTTATCGTTTGTCTCCTTTATTCTTTCCTATTTTATTTCTTTGCACTGCCAACGTCTATGAGAAGAAATAGTAAATAAAAAGCCGATAACGAACCAACATTCGGCCAACGTAATACACGTTCAGTAAGGTAGGATTATCTGACTCGAACGTCTAGCTCCAACGTCTTAATATTCAATTTTGAAGTTTGCACAGAACAACCAAGCTTGTACGTTATGGCACACTATTAAGTCTTTGATATAACGAGCGAACGAGAGAGCATGGTGCGTTTCATGTTCGGCGAGAGGAAATACGAAAAACGAGAAAATTATTCAAACCCTATGATATATAGTTTATTTGGTAGCGAGAAGGTATGAATTAACGACAGAAAGGTTCATTCCCACGCATAAAATAATTACGATAATTATAATTGAAAGCAAAGACATTATTTCAAGAAACGTTCTTCTCTTTGATAAGTGGAAGTTAGGTTTTCAAGACAGATCTCTTAGAAATTGATCGAACTTGGTGAACTGTAAGGAAAATTACTTAACTCGACTAAGATATCTTACCTCGCGTGAAATTTCGCCATTCTCTTTTATTACTGTGTCGTGGAATGAACGGGATCGAATAGGCGATTGGTATATCGGTGATATATCGCATGGTGTATCAATGGTACTCGTTCGTTCTCGAGACCGTCGCTGTTCGACTTTTACTAGTGAATCAGCCGAGAATATAGGTTTTCCTTGATGTCACTCGTCCTCGCTGAATGCTCGTAAAACGAAAGGGTTACATCAGCTTCGACGAAACCACCTATACACCTTCGATATCACCGTAAACTGGTTTTCCACAGGCCGCAGCCCGTGGCGATGTATCGGAATCAAGGTATTACGACGTGCAGCTGCGCCCCTGTCCTTTCATCGTCTCCTGCAAATCTCGCCCGTTCGTTTCTCTTCCTACGTGTTTTTCCCTCTGCGAAAGGAATTCGTAATAACTCGTCGAATAGTTTGGAAAACTGGGTCAACCTTTACGCGGAATCGCGCTGGCGAACTTCGTACAATAGGCGAGCGTAAAACTTACAAGTAAATACCTCGTACAGACGGAACGAGCGTGCTTTTTCTTTCAAGAAAGAATTTAATTTCCTTTCCGGCCACAGGGATGAAGGTCCGCGTCGATGCATGGATTACGTTTACCTTCGTAATGAAACCGTTATACAAAATGGAAAATAATCGGTAAATTAGAGGGAAATAATATTTAATGGAATGAGACAAGAAACAGAAGGCCAAGACACGATAATAAAACTCAAGCTTGAAAATTCGGTACCTTGTTAATTAATCACATGTTACGAGTATCGTAACATTTTTATTAAGTTCGGTTATAGCGCTCTATTTGAAAAATATCTGTATGAAAAACATCGATCCTCTTGATACAAGATGATAACGATCTCTCGGGAACAATATTGGTTTTGAGATATTGGTTGTCAGATTTGAAATATTACGTCGCTAGCTTTCTCTGCGTCCAGCTTGTCCTATATTAGTTTTCTTTTTATATTAAAATCCATCCTTTTAACGAAACTAAATCAGATAAATATCAACAAACTTCCGTTTGTCGTATTTTTCTCCTCTAATATTCATATAGATACTAGTTCCGGTGGAAAACAATTTTTATCCAATAAGGAATGTAACGAGTCGATTAGAGACTCGGCAATTTCGAACGAAATTCGATTCACCGTTAATGGTGAATAACGTTTACCTCTTGAAATATAGTTATAACGAAATCGTTATGGTAGGGTGGCGCGTATCAGCGTCGTTCGACAGAGGGATATCGTGATACTTGAAGCTGTTTCGGCTCGTAAAATCATGTTCGCGTAATTCCTGGAGGCATGTCGCGCTCGTTTGAGGTCAAGCCCTTAAGCTCGCCGCGGCTTAAATCGTTTTACAAGGCGAGAGGGGTGAACTACGTTAAGGAGAGATTGCGAGCGGCAACGAGGCCGCTGTGTGCACTCGTTTCGCCAGCAATCTTCCGAGCTTTATCGTTATTATCCATAAACGGTATTAACGAAATTATACGAAAACGTTCGGACGTTTTGAACATTTCCCGTTCTAAGGTAATTTTCTTTTCATCGGCAAACCGAGTGACCGAAAGGGAAAGAAAAATCGTGCTCGATCCAAGTGTCGCTCGATTTAAATCAACACTGAGGCGGAATATTTTTTACGAGTTTTACAAAAGTTCAAAACGGTAGGAAAAGAGAGAAAACAAGTTAAGAAACGGACACTCGCCGAGAAATTTCTACGGTTTATCTTGACCCGTTCTCTGAGTCACATTTAAGGTTGTGCACGATTCGTGTTGAATATTCTTCGTTCTTAGGCCGTGTCTTACTTTCCAGGAACGCGGGAATAAAAGTAGGGCATAACTTACAAGCTGAACACCGCCGCTCCAAAGCGATCGTACTTCTGCTCGAATATCATTGTTTTCAACTACCGGATGATAGTTGCGCCCGACAAATTTCTCCCGTTTTGTTCTCTTCCTTCTCTTTCCGTCGTTCGCAGTGTTCTATCCGTAAAATTGTTCCGTTATAAATGAATTTCCATTGACCGTTGCTGTTTATCAGTCGTGGAACATGGTAGAGCCACGATCGGAGAAGCTTCTCATTTAAAAGTTCCACGCGACCGAGGAATCTCGCAACGAGTCCCATTGTAAACCGAGCGAACGCGACGTCTCGGAAATACCTTCGTTGGAAATGGATTCCGTTTGATCGTCGTCGCGCATTTCCTCGAGTTCTTACAAATCGAAGTTGCCTGTCTGTGCAAGACTAAACAAACAAAAGGGGGAGGATGAATTTATTCCGCGTTTAATAATCTTCGTTGTGGATAATATTGGATAATAACGCGTTAGCATTATTACACAGCGAATCGTCTCGACTCGCGTCCATTATAAAGCACGTACGCACCCGGGGCTGGTTGACAAAGAGAGTCGTCGTACAATCAGTCTCTGAAGCGACGTTCCACGCGGATAGCCGGTCGCTTTGTATATACTCATAATTGATTTCTAGTCACGTGCCGGAAAAACACGGTCTCGCGGCCCTTCGACCGATCGCGTATTCTTGCAAAAGCAGTTTCATCGCTCTTCCCCTCGAAACGACCATGATTCGCGAATTGCCTTCCGTCCCCCGCTTTATTTATTTTATTGTTCGCCAGCCTTCCGCGTACACAATGATGCTTCGACTGCTAGCCTATTTCCGATCGGCTTTGTACGATGGTCAGTTGCAAATATCATTGACAAATCCGGTTCGCGCGGGGGGGGGGGGGGGCGCCCCCCCCCCCCCCCCCCCCGCTCCGCCGT
>NT_179893.1:443898-504937 GCF_000188095.3 Bombus impatiens | reverse complement strand
TGTGGCGCGGCGCCTCACCGTCTCCCAGATCCGAATTCGCTGTGTTTTTTTCACGTATCCGTTCGTTTCGTCTCGTTGTCACGTATAGCCGGAGTCAGAGATATTTTGTTTTTCCTATTTTATTCAAATTCACGGGTTCCCATATGTTTCGTTCCATTTTCTTTTTCTCTTTAAGCATATGTTGATCATTCGTGAATAAATTATCTCTGATTTTTGTACAGACTCCGGATGCAAATATATCTGAGTTCTATTTATAAGCGAGTAGTAGGTCGTTTGAGAAGTTCATGGTGTATTTGGCATTTCATATACGTTTCATGAAAATGGAGAAAATACGATAAAAGAAAAAAGGTACTATTAGAGCGGATTCTTTCATGATTATCTAATTACAGTTATTTTATGTTACATGCTATTTTTACGATTTATAATATAACGGGGAACGTGTTTGCGGTATAAAATCCTGAAAATGTCTTACAGTTCTCTTGCATTTGATCGATATCCGGGATATCGGTAAGGATCGATCGTTTTCTTCGTGTTCTATCGTTTACCGCGATACACATAGGTTTTGACATTCCACGCGGTAGCTGTCACATGCTCGCTACATTATCAAGTTCTCTGCTCCTAGTTGAACAGAGAAATATGCGGAATTGATTAACTATTTAATTCTGTTCGCAGAACGTAGTATACTCGTACTATCATCGATTTCGATTTTTATAAAGCTCTTTTTATTACGAGATATTAAACGCTTTAAGGATTTGAAGGATTTCGTTGTGGATTAGCAGCTTCTTGAAAAAGATTCCTGAAACTACCATATAAAAAAGTCACCAAAGAGAAAAAGAAAAATACATACATTATTTAATTATTTAATAAAATATAACAATTTTCTCTCGTATAATCGATATTTCCACTTCGATTCTCATTTAAGAAAAGTAGATGGAATAGATAATGAGAATTCCAACGAAATAATAAATGCTTCCAGTAATTTGAATAATTGACAAGCCTCATTCACGATTCCCTGGAAGGATCGTAACTTCTATTCGACAGTAGAATTTCGAGTACGAATACCGTCGTTAATAAGACGACTTTAATTCAACGGAAGCTTTTCGTCCAGCCCTCTCAATAATTTAATTTGTCGCTATGCAGGCTGGTGTCGTATGCCAGGTAATAATGCAATTTGTTAACCGCGGCAATTTGTTGAGCCCGCAGACAACGGTTAGGGACGCTTGGATAGACCTTTTAGCGAAAGGTATGCACCTTGAACGTTAAGACACCTCCTCCGCAGTCAGCGAAGTGTTCTCGCTCCAGGTATAATACCATTCGTATTTACCTATTCGCCATCGTCCTCGTCGCAGTCAGCATCTTAGAGCCGCAAACGCGTCGACGGTGGCCCGGGCAATAATAAGAAATTGATAGTAAAGGAGGCATAATTCCGAGTATACCGGCACTCGACCTCATGAATTTTTCATGAATTCCAAGGCTGTATATATGCAAATCGGACTATTTTCACGATTCGGAATGCTTTAAACGGTTTAAATATACGACTGGGAATAGAACGTAACACGGTTTGCCTCTCGAGGCCATTAAGTTTTCACTTAACCCTGGCTTTCTTCCCATTATCTTGTGTCACAACGCCACCAAATTACGCGTCCCATTGTCTCGACCTATGGCTTTTTTTCGTTCGACCGTGACCATCATGCAACTTTTCAGATAATTGTACTACGAAGTATTCTCGGTTATGCTACACCTTGAAATAGCTGTACACTGACATTCGTACGTATTAGGATACCTTCTAGTGTATATGTAAGACTCGATATAATTATCGCCAAAGAATCGACGAATCGATGACGATTTTGCATTTATGCAAAGTAGCGATGGGAAAATTCATAAAAGCTAACTGTGAGAATTGAATCGTTCGAAAGCCACATTGATCGACTCCATAAATTGTTACAGGGAAGTAATACCGTCACGATTATTGTTATTAGTTTATGCTAAGAATAAGTCTTTTAATAGTTTCCTAATTGTCTCTAATATTAACCTCGCTCTCTGTCAGTATACAGATATTTATGAACAGTGGTGTACGTTTCATAATATCGTTTCACTCAAGAACGAACGTTCGATCTATAGTTACTCGATTTTGAAGCCAATATGTATGTTGTATATATGTGTAGCTATATCCGAGAGATCATCGAGCAGCACGTTTGAAATTCGTGTCGGATTGCAGTTTCGTGAGCCTGGTAACGCTAGACGAATTCTGTCAGGATGGAACATCGGCAACAGGATATCCTGCTGCCTATGCTTGGTCTTCCATCATGTCGGAATTTAACAAAAGTTTACGTATCGTGAACAACGAAAAAGACTAGAATCGGTTAGTGTAGTTCACTTTGCGCGCGCCACTACGATGTTAACGGCCCCATAAGGATACGCGTAAACCATGGAACGCGTAGCCGGCTGACGTGCATACACCTTAAACGTTAACGACTTCATAAGGATATAGGAGATGCGAAGAAACTGTCTGCGTTTTATTGGCAGTAAAATCGGCGGGTGAAAAACGAACGAAAGGGAACTTTTAATAAATAGATCGCAGAAACGTAGTTATCGACGTACCCGACAACGAGCTTCTCTTTCCGTCTCGAATATTACAACCGAAAGATAGCGCCGTCTCATAGTCTGCAGCTGACTTCGTAATTTACTGGAGAAGTAATTTGTTTAATTAAAGAACCTCTATAAAAGAGGAAAAACTGTGTGATAAAACTGATGGCGAAAAGAAAGACGAAACTTGTCGAAGGTTGACAAGCTGTATACGAGAAATAATTTAGTCAAGTTGAAGGAGAGGAGAGGGGCGTAATTAGAGTAGAAATCGTAAAGTTCCTTGCGGTTCACGGTACCACGTCGCGTTACGAGTTTGCGAATTTTATTTCTCTCCGAATACCACGCTGCTACGAGACGATCGTGCGCGGCTGAATAGCATGATCAAGCGTGTCCGGTATATTCGGCTCACGTGGTATTGATTAAAGGGCCCTCTTTGAACTCTTTCACCCGGTTCTTCTCTTCTTCGATCCATCGTCAGAATTCTCGAAAACCTTTTTACTACCCGTTCCTTGTGTATTGCGAAATCTGCGGTTTCGAAGGTAACAGTTTGGAAGGCAGCATGCATAGCCGAAACGTAGCATCGGTTATTTGGCCCTGCAAATAGCGGTACAGATTTAAACGTTCCCTCTGACGTAAAATCGTGATCGCGTGCAGTACCTACGTAAGATTACCGTAATTTTCGGATTTTCTGTTCCGTCCAGAGGTTTTCGAGTATTCACCACCTAACAGACGATCCTTCTCGAGAGCATGTTACCTGGAAGATTCGAACCGCAGCTTCTTATCTTCGAATCGCACGAAAAATTCGATGTCCGAGAAATAGACGATGGCTTGAATTAATAAAAAATCCGATCGTTCCCAGCACGCGCCTTGGACGTAATAAAAGATCCGTTGGATAAATAAAACGACCCGGAGAAGAACACGCGGTAACTTCGAGATAGTCTGGTGCAGATCGATCGAAATACTTTAGCGGAGGAACGTTCGCCCGCGGCGAGCCAAACCCCTTCCCACTCTTTCCATACTAACTGGAGGATCCATAAACGCAGCGATCTTCCGAAGGTATTGTGCAAACCGAGAAATCTGTGCCGGATAGAGGGTGGGGTTTTAGAAGGGGTGGCCCGGTCGCCGGTTAAAGACGGCACCGATTAGGGTAAGCGATCCCAGAGGATTTCTAAACTACCTTCACCGATACGACCTTCCAATCTTGTTCACAAATTGACATTAAAACTTCTTCGAATGCCGGAACGCGTCTGTTTTCAGAACATCTTGCTATTGTCGCGACATACGAACCGATCCTAATTTTTCATCCCTCATCTCCAACTAGATCGGCTCGTGTACTTTGCGTGGATTAGAAAGTCTATCCGATTTTCTGAGATATTTACCCTCCGATTTGCATAGCGATCTGGTCTCGTTCGCCGATTCCATTAAAAAGTCTCCGTTACGTACCTACCGTGTCCACTAGGCGGGAAATTTATCCGGTTATTACTGTTTCGAACATCTTTACGATCGACCATTGCGACTCGTTATACTTTGTTACGATGTTATTCCGCGGAACAACATAGATTAAAGGAACAAAGCTGGTAACAACGAGGTCACCGGGGGTTGTATTTCGCGGGGTATATTTCACAGTATATCGGGTTGAAATATTTGCGGAAGAAAATATGGAAACAAAAATTGTGTTTGCGAGCAACCAGGCGCCTTGTTTCCTATCCGAATCAGCGTAGTGTTTCCTTAGTTTGACGAAACTCACTCGTCGCTCGCGATACGCTTTGCAGCGGAAAGTTCGTTGCGAGAACTGAGCTTGTTATTGGTTATCCACGTAATTCGTTCGTTTAACAGTACCTTAAACTCCATATCAACTAACACCGTACGATTCGATGAAAGTTCATCGAGCTGGATTTTTGCGTTGGTTGACGTCGAACGCGAGGAAGGATCCTGGTCTTGCGCGTGCAAAAGGACGCGAGTGCGGTTGCAAGATGCGGTCCTTTTTTCGGTCTTCGAGTCCGGACATAATTCGCGGCGTGCTTTTCATCTTTTCGAAGAAATCCGTTTCTCGCGGTATGCGAATTTTTCAAAACCGCGTGTCTGTTGCGCGACTATGCACGGGCAAATTACTTTGCCGAATGAAACTTTTATTCGACGTTTCGAAGTTTGTCAGTGATGTATGACTTCGAATTTAGTTTTTTAATTTGGTACTCGCGGCTGTGTATTTGAGTTCGGTTGTTTTCGCTACACGCGTAGAGTTTGGAAATGCTACGTGGTGAATTCTCCCTCGCGTTATAAACGTTATGAGAAATTCTTCTGGAGTTAATAACTTTGTGAGTAACCGCAACTTTGCTCAGGAGCCAAGTTCTTATCACCTGTTTTGGAATAGGGTATTGTAGAGCCACACAGCCATGTTTCCTGTTAATAGAAAATTACCTTATTCGTAGAAGAAATACAACTTAGTATTAACAACAGATTATTTGATTTTCAGTCGTCGAAAATACAACAGTCTCTGTGAAAAATAAATCAATGCTGGAACTACTAAACTACTCAAAATTCTGGTCACCTTTTTACAGATATTTTATAGGTTTATAATAGGTATTTGAGAGCTTGTTTCCCTCTTCGCGTTATATACTTAATTCATTCGATTTACTTAGATTTCAAATTGATTTTTTGACCACAAATAGTGGGTCGGTAGTTTCAGAAATAAAGCTGTATCGCTTTGATAATTTAGAAAACGAAATATTCCACAGATTATAACGACGTTGACAAATAATCTTTCACCTTATACGATATTAAACGCTAAATTAAAATTTAAAAAAAAATCCAAATGGTTGACGTTACACCGCGAAAAATAATCTCGGAGAAAGCTGTTCATGTGAATAATTGAACACAGCGCCTCCGCGCCGTTTGTTTGAAGGACCGCGACATGGACGCTTGAAACACGGCAGAATTTCTCTCCTCGAAATTCAATTTTACCGATGTATTTCCGTAGCTATGGCACGAAACCGTTGGAAGAAGATTCTTTTCTCTCGTACAATCAGCCGCGTACGTGTGCACAAGGCCGTGCTCGTAAGCTGCCGCGCCAAGAACTTTCTCCTTTTTTTTTTCGCTCTTTCCTCCTTCTTTCTCTCGCCCTACCTTCCCTTTATTCCGCGTCTTCTTCTTCTTTCCGTGTATACTTCTTTTTTACCCTTGAGTGCGAGACGTGAAATACGCGATATGCATTGCTTCCTCCAGGAAAAACAGTGGAGCTGCTTTTGTGCGAACCACGACGTCGATAGGCGAGAGTCGACTCCGCAACTCGTGTACGGCGGCAGCCATCTGAAAGCAAAACAAATGTTTTCGCAATCACAGCCTTTGTGACGGGGCGCAAGATTTTTACCCCGACCTCCCCTCACCGCCTGCCGGGAAAAACTGGAGCGCACCGAGAATTCGTTTATTCGATAGAATTGCAAGGAACCAGGCGCCACCGAGCGAAAGAGGTAGTTCAGAGGGTGGAAAAAGGTTAGGAAGGGGTTGAAAAAGGAAACACGCGGTGTAAACGCGTTTTCTCCGGCTACCGGAAAGAAATATCATTCATGAAGACCTTATGAATGGAAACAGCGATTCGTCGCTCTAATAGGATTCCATATCGGATCCGTCTGTAAGCCTTGAATATTTCTTTTCGAGGATCGAGCGTCTTTGACGATGCCGCCGTGCAAGTGAAACGAGGAAAGTCGTAGAACCGCCGGAAACGCCTTTTGTAGGTAGAAAAGCTCGCTGTCAGGGTGAACGACGATATTTATGGAGTGGTACTAATATTTCACGCAGCCCCACTTTCCTCCCTGCGGTGTCATTAATAATAAAATACCTTGCGATTATTTCGCGATATTATTCGCGAACGAGTCGTATAAATAATATATGTATTCGAGGGGAAGTAAGCAACAAAGGACCATGGAAAATATATATGACGGTTAATTTATGAAGCAGAACCCCGCCAACCACTCTCTGTCCACTCATTTTTTCCAATGAGAACGAAAGAATCGTTGATGGATTTTAGAATTTTCTAGCGAGATCTTATTAACGTGTAACCATTTGCCCATCTCTGTCTGTCTGTCTGTCTGTCTCTCTCTCTCTCTTTCTCTCTCTTTGTGTTCTTGTTGGATGATTTATTTTACATTCTGTTTGGCCGATTCAACTAATTAAAATGAAATTGACCGCATATATCTAATTGTAATCATGGCGGAGGAGAAATTCGGGCTGGCGTTGCAACATGCCATTGAATAAATCAATATTTCGATATCGTTTTCACACAAAGGAAGCAAACGGTGAAAGGTTTACGATGGCTATTGTAACTGGCATTTGGTAAATGAGGAATAGGCAGTGTTATGTATCCTGTTCGTTTATTATTTCGAAAGAACCTGTGGATAGGAGAATATAATACGAATAACAACGCGGAATCGGCTGTGGAATATTATTTAAATCGAATCGACGATTTAAATCGGCCACCGTGGCGTTACGTAATCCCAATCATTTCGAGTTATTATTAAATTAAGCGTGAAAACGATCCGTAACTTCGCAGCCAACATCATCTTATATCTCTCTTTGCTAACAGGTTGAAAGCAACAACGCTGTGGTAGCGATATCTCTGAACATTGTTACACGATCGTTGATTGTACACGATTCCGCACTTACTTTTAATTCCTTTCTATGTGGAGAACTCACTTTCCTCGTCAGGATTAATTTTTACACGTCAAACGATTCCACTAGCGAGTCGATCCAATTATATAGCTATTCTATATAATAAAACGTGAATCAAATAGTCTATAATATAAAGTTTCGCAAAAGACGAGTAACGGAGATGCGAGGCGAAGGGGCGAACCGTTCGAAATGCAATCCATGAGCGGTAATTATCTGTAAAGTAAAAATCTATCTTTAATCACGCCGGTTCTGGTGAGTTGTTAATTGCAAGCCAATCGCCGGTATACCTCCCTATGAAAAATATAATTGAAACGTCGAGAGCTCGTACACGATCGAACCTCCGTGTAACAAACAAAAGGTGACCATTTTCGTGCTTCCATTCTCTTTCGTGTATTTCTTTGGACATGGTCAGATAGGAGAGAAGCCGAACGATCGCGTGTTGTATCATTGAAAAACCGTAGATCGTGAAGGATGAATGATGGGAATTGGAAGAAAAGGCGTGACCGTTACACTCCTTCGATGATATTCTTCAGGCGAAACGAAGGAGCGCGTGTACGCGTCCGATATGGAAAATTGCATTGCGCTTTGCACGCGATAACTAAACGTTTAACTTAAATTAATACTAATTTCCAGAGTAAACGCATTGTCGCGACTGTCGTCGTACGTGATATTGACTGTCGCTATCTGAAATTAAATGTCCACCGACTAATTTCCTAAAGTGAACTCGGTCGAAACGTATACGAAGGGGAGTAAAAGTATTTGATGTCGTGCACCGATGGCAGTGACGGGACGCGAAGAAATGAAACGTTCTGTCCCTCGGAAAGATATCATCTTATTCGAAGACGCGGTACATATCACGTGTCGTTCGATACAACGATGCGTATCGATTTTGACAGCGAAACGACATCGCGCGGAATTGCATATAAGGAAACGATAGCGCGAAATTTCAAATGTAAATAATCAATAGACGATTCTAGAGGAACGGCGCGTTTAAAACCAATCGAAGCAGTCCATAAATTTCGGACTTTGTGTGCATTCATAGCGCATTCATAAATTTCGATATGAATATTTATGTGTATGTATATGGTCTTGCAGGATTTTAACAACTGTATGGTAAAACGAGGCAGGTGTTAATTTTGTTCTGAAAGAGCGTCAATTGGAGCGACACAATTTTAATGCAGACGAATTCTGTTCATGGTAAACTAGGATATGTGAACCTTCGTGGGTCCTGTACATGCTCTGCTGATCAGAAATATCACAACATGTATTCATTTACATTTTTTAACAAAATTTGTTTTGCTCGATATTTCGCGTTATACGGTGTACATAATACAAATGAAACAAAGAAATTTCTAATACAATAACAAGAGAGGATTCGATTCATACTCAGCAGGTATCAGTTAGGTATTCTAACACCCATTGCTGAAATTGGTTTTTAGATGATAGTTTTAAGATTCTTACGAAGAACATAGATACAGAAGAACATCAAAAGAGTATTTAACCAAAATCGACAGACAATTTACGCAATTCGACCTTCGAGCAATATCGTCCACGCTAGTACAACAAAATACTCCTGAAAACGAACATGATCGGAACTCGATAGACGATTTAGGACAAGGAGTCGGATGTTGTTGACGCGAGTCAGATATCAGTGCCCGGGAAAGCATCAGGTAAAAAGATACCTTCCACGAGAAAGACGGTTAGAGGGACGATAATTAATTTCAGTTTCGGAACCAGGGCTTTCTCGTTTTACTTCCCATTATACTTGGTGGCTTCTCCGCTATATTGTCCTACATAGCCGAACACCGATGATTGAACAGGAGAAGCTACACAAACGAGAAAATCCGTTCATAGGAGAGAATCAGGACGATAAAGGAAAAGAACAGGTCAGAATTCTCGCGAATCGCAAATTCTTTGTTATTATCCTAATAGTCGTTATAATTAAATTTATCGTTCGAATCGGCTTCTGTGTATATACCTGTATACATACGTATAGGGCAATAGCAACAATTACGGTCGTCGATCGCCTTGGCGTTTCCTTTACGCGCTTTCATACCGTTAATCACGTAACGCTACGAATCTCGATTGATTCCTGTTCGGAGTTCCGCGCTGAATCGAGCATCGTCGATGCCACGTCGCCCATTTCGCGTTCAGGAAACATTTTCGTTGGAACCACGCCGGAAATGATCGCGTCCCAGTGCTATTATGGAACCGAGGGTGCGGATCGACCGATCACAGAGAGGGGAGACAGCGTATTAGCGAATACATGTCCGTACACATCATAGTCCTGAATTCGCGTTATGATTGAAACCAGGCAGATTCTATGGACCGAAATTAGAGGAAACTTAAGAATAATAAAACTACGTCGAAGACGTATATTTTCAAGAAAATCGGGTATGCAAATTTGCCGAGTGTACTTGAATTCGTCCTAACTTGGAAGAAGAGATGTGCAGAGAATCGAGAGAAGATTATTCGATATGCGACGTATGAATTAAATTTTCAACTAATTTTCATTTGTAGAATAATCTCCTGTCGTATATTTATATCAGCGTAGTTAAGAATTGAACAAATTCACGCATACTTGATAAACCTGCAAGCTTGATTTTCTAGAAAATAATATCTTTCATGTAATTTTATTATCCTCCATGTTATTTTCAACCGTACGATTTTCCTGGCTCCAATTGTGCATATTACGAATATAGGAGCAGGCTGTGTAACGGTAGTCTGGTCGATACGTTTGATTGGATGTTAGAAACAGTTACAAAACACGACCAGCGAAACAAATTTTGTAGAAGATACCTGTTAAATTTTCATCGTTACCGTACCGCACTGAACAACGCTGAAATAAAAGGCAGAATGGCTGAAACGTGTTACGATATTTTGCTGCAAACTTTTCGTCCGATTGCCGTCGTTATTACGATCATTGCCGCTTCTCCCGTTCTTATTTCTCGCTGGGATCCTGTTCAGAGTCTCTTTTATCCAATCTAGCGAAGCGCATCTCGAAAATCCCTTCGCTTATACAGTCGCTCAACGATACTTCGCCCCACTTCTTCTCAGCTTTTCTCATGCTGTGTCTCTTTCTGTCGACGCTGGCCCGATCCCAACGTTGTCGTACTGGAAGCAAGCTTCTTAACAGAGTTTTCGCAAGAATCTCGTAAATGCTGGGTTTCCAAGCTAGACGCGCAGCAACAAGAAAGCACGCACGTCCGAAATGGAGGTGGGGTAACGTGAAGAATGGCGTGTTACGGTGTCCGTAGAGGGATGCTCGAAAGGGTAAATGGACGGGCGCGTTGGAAGCCCCGGCGAAGCGCCAGAACCAGCAGGGATGCTTGAAGAAGAGGAGCTGAGACTAGGGGAAAGACGAAAGACAAGAGAGAGAGAGAGAGAGAGAGAGAGAGGGACAGAGAGGGCGAGGAGGGGTTAGGCAAGAGGATATGGAGGCTTCGTTCGCAAAGGAATGATGTATGATCTATCCGTGCCACGCTCTGCGGTAGCGAGATTTTCAACCCCTTCATCTTCGCAAAAGGCTGTGCCGTAGCCAGCCATCGGACGAATTGATGGTGACGCTGCTCATAAAAATGGCTCTAATGTATCCTCGTCCAAAAATTTATCCGCTTTTGTATTCGATACACTTGTGGGCCATTCTTATTCGTTGGCCAATTCGAGAAATTCGTAACACCGAGAACGATCCGCGTCTTTATCTATCGGGTGGTTTGAGGTAACTCGACCGAAACAGATTTAACTCTGACTAGCCCCTTAATGCTCGCATTTCTCTCGATAAAACTCTCCTTTTTTCGAGTGGGATTTTTTCTTGTTTCTCTCTTCAAAATTATAACTTCGTATCGTATACGCTTATGACGATTCGTCGTCGCTATAAAACATAATTTTTAATTGCTATAACGTAAATGTTGAAATTCAAATCACAGCGGAAAACACGAATCAACATTAGTTTTCGGTAACGATATCGTATTTTTCTGCAACCAGGTTTCACGTTGATTACTAGAATTATTATTAATTGTTTATCGATACGTTAATATAATATGAAAGGAAAAAGGAGACTTTAAAATATATGAATCTACAACCTCAAACTACGATACACAGGAGCTTACTCCGAGAGCTGGAATAAATGAACCGCTAATAAAAGAGCTTATATATCAACTGCAGTTCGCGTGGGAGCGGAACATGCACATTTTGTATGCATTGCAGGGGATAGAGCGTTAAGAGGTTAAACGTGTTGTGCGATTCACGGATTCAAGAAACAAGGAGTTACGCAAGGAACGCGCTATTTATTACCGGTGACGAGCGTTCATTAAGGTTGTACAGCAGAGGTAGTGAGCAGGTGGAAACGTAATTACTCGACAACAATTTCATTTGCCGCGTGAAAGCGGGCCTTCCATAAAATTTGTCCGGATGCTTTCAACCGTGACATTCACCAGTATCGTTTAACGCGGTTCGCATACTTATATTTTCCGCGGCGCTTAATTTGATAACTAATGCCGTGCGGCTTTCGATAAATCGTGCAGCGGTCGGACGTCCGTTTGCACGCGGAGAATTTTGCCGGCTCGCTTGCTCGGCCGTTGTCAACTGGATACACCATTAAAATGTGTAATTGAGCCGGTTATTCTAGATGCATTGCGGTTTTCTAACGAACCAGGTTCGTATCAACTTATTGGTGTGCACCATTCTCCGTGTTTTATCCAGTTATTTTGCATTTGAGAGACTTCATATCGTAACGAACGCCGGCCATGTTCCAATCGACGAGTTTTTAATTGCATATTTTCGCGGAAAGCCCGGCTCCATGCTGCGTTACACGTGTCAACCGTTTGATATCCGCAGACGGATAACGCACACAATCGAGGAATATTCAAATCATAACGAATTCGTTATTTCAACGGCACCGTGGCTTTAATTTCGTATCCTTTCGAAAATTGAACTCGTCTCGCTACGTTTTGCGCCGACCCGCGAATCAGGCTATTTTTAGATGGCAAATGGCTGAATTTGCCACCGATGGGGCGGTCGGGACCCGAAAAGCCGCGCTTTTTAATTGTTTCGAGTCCCAGTGCCGCCATAAAAGCCGTGCCAGTTAATCATACTTGATTAGTCCGTTTGTGCCGAGATATCTGTCAGTCGATACCGCGTAAACCAGGCCGCCGCTGGCCAGTGCTCCATAAATTCCAAAGGGAATAAACGTGTCAGCATATTATATGGGCGTTCCGCCGGCTGAGAAAGTCGTTTTTAATGTCGACCTCGCGAAACTGACAATTCTTTTTTCCAATTTAATGGACAAATAACGAGTCGTAATGAAGTTCCTGCGTCGAGCTCGCGTGAAAATAATAGCGTCCCTGGCGGGATGCCACGCTATCTCGGAAATTTCCAACCGGTCCTGTGTTTCGACGTATTTTAAGTAAAAAAAGTAAAAGTTCCTGCGGTACGTGCTGTTCCAATACGTTCGCGAATGAATATCGCTGATAGTTTTCATAGTTTTCTTTGTCGAACGTAAGGAACATCGTCGAAAAACACGCAACGATATCCCCATTTAAAGATATCCCGCGTCGCGTGCTCGGTTTCTCGACGATCGGCTTCGAATTAACAGCGGCGAAACGAATCAACGATACTCAGAGAAACGAGACCGGTCGGAGTCATCGATTCCGTGACACAAAGCTTCAAGATCGTCGATGCAACAAGAAAGAAGGAGGAGAGAAAAAAGCAGAAAAGAAAGAAAGGCATAGAGAGATAGCTCTGTATAACGAACGCGAGATTTGAATTTTTGCGGCTCGTGGATGAACGATTAACGAGAACGAAAAAGGGGAAGAAAACAGATACCGCGGCAACATCAGAGGTGAAAGGGTGAAAAGGTGGAGTGGGTTAAAAGGGGCTTGCGGATGTGTACAAAGAGACAGACAGTGGAGTATCGCACAAAGCTCCAAATCTTCAGGCCACCATGAATGAGTCGTCGAAGGGATGAGAAAATGGAATATAACCCTTTGTGCAACACGACATTGGTGTTTCCGTCGGCATGGGATTTGTGCGCTACATGCAGCTAACATAATACAGGAAGATTGTAGATACAACATACCTGTAGGTCTGTAGGACGTGTGGCGTATATCGTTTGAAGGGTGGCTGGCGAGATAGGGGTGTATTGGGTGGCAAGAGGTGGTCGTGGGAGTCAACAGTGGGTGTCGAACGGAGAGTTAAAGTGGTCCCAGGCATAGGACGACTAGGGATGGTACAGAAGTAATGGAATCAGGTGCCGCGTGCCGTGAATCGTATACGTTTGTAGGGGTTCTCATTTATAGATAATGGTCGTACCAGTCGCAATTCCACCGTCTAATTACCAGAGTAACTACCATGGATGATTTAAAAAAAAAGTTTTATAAACAGTTGCCTGTAGCTGTTGTGCCTAATATCCTTCGCGCTCGAGTTCATTCGATCGTCGATTCCACGATCAGAGCTTCGATTCAGAACCAGTCGACGAGTCAAGATTGATATTCTCGTTGTTTCGAGGACGTCTTTTGTCGCGTTTCATTCGGACCGATGTTTTCATCGCTGTTTATCAGTTTATGTATGCATCGCGAACACAGGGTTTCAGGGTTCTCGTGAATACCGCGATTTTTTCGAAAGATACGCGATGATTACGTGGACCGCGGTATTGTGCAGCTTGAATCCTTCAAACAAGCGGAATTTTCTTCTTTATCTGTTCGGTATGGTTTAATCGCGCAGCTTCAACGGCGATAACCTACTTTCTCGAACGATAACCGATGACGTTTTTTCTTTCAATGACAAAGACTCGCGTTCGATTCGATGACATATCGAAGTCTTGACAACAGGCGAGCTCTTTACGCCGCTATGGCGGTTGAAACGCCGTTATCGCGGTTAGAAGCGTCGCGCCTAGAACGTGAAGCCTACCGTGAAACGCGATCATGCGTTCGCTAAGTGCACTCGTTTGCGCCGCCGCTATTTCAATGACGATCCGACCGCTTGGAAACGTTTTGCAAAACGCGCGATCGAGTCATTGACGTGACGTCGAATACGCTTGCTGTGAAATCACTCGTCCCCGTTTTCTACTGTTACTTATTCGTGGGCGCTATTAAACTCGTTCAGTTTCGATCGAATCGATGGCTGCAAAATTGCTCCGCCGGAAAAATCTATCTCGCACCTCTCACCCTCACTTGCTTTTTCCAATTTAAACCTGATTTCAGGTCGTAAACTAAGCGAGCGTTATACCGTCGAAATAATGAAATTATTCTGGTTAACCTTTTAGGTACGATGCGCCACTATAGTGACTTTCACGGATGTCACCTTATATTACGACGTGCCACTATAATGGCTGACTCTACTGACTCATTCGTCCATCATTTGAACTGAATGATCTATTTCATTTGTTGTACTTCACACTTTTCTTGTTCTCGCAATGTTTTATAACAGTGTTAACAATATACAGGTAGAATATATAGTCTTTGTTTTTGATACGTCAGTGTCAGATATCAGTTGTTGTTTTCTGTTAAAATAAACATACCATTACTGGATGCTCTTTTTAACACTTCGATCCGTATCCTAATAATTTTTTAGAATCTTCAAGCTGAAAATGTCGCTACAAAATAGAAAACGAATAGCAATTTGAAAAACACTATCGCGCTATGAGTGTGAAAATTGTGACGTGGGTCTATGTGTCGTACCGTGCTTTAAAATATATCACACTCAATTGTATTGTTAATTATTAAAGTAAATTATTCAAGTTAAAGTATATACACCATATCTTTAAGAAAAATTATAATTCAGTTAATTATACGAAAATTTCATTCCAATGTGCCTGTGTAGAGAACACCACTATCCGTCATACATCGCAGTGCTGCTGTATCGTTTACGCGTAATTCGCGTCAAACTCTGCCGTACAGAGAAACAGCCTCGCACAAAATTCAACTGTACCTAAGAGGTTAACAGCGTCGAGATATCGCCTGTCTCGTAAACTCGACTTCGCAATAAGTTTTATGAAACGTCGTCTAAGAAACGATTCATGGCGACAAATTACAACTTTGACTATGCCAACCATCGTACCTTAGGACAAAGCGTACCACGATACGCTATAGTCGCATGATCTCGACGATATGTATCTAAAACGCATTATTGGAAAGTATGTTGTTTTTTTCACGGAGGTTGTCGCGTCTTAGGAACCACAGTAAGAGGCATGAAACATGTAACGCACAGTGAAAAGCAAAATTTTATGGAGTAACGAGGGTTCTTTAAACTTTATGTTACGATTTCTTCGCGTAATCCTTTAGATGGCCGTTTTCTCACGTTCTTAAATCGCCGTGAAAAACTGTTGTATTACGATATTAAAAGCTATAGCTATGTTTATATCGCTGTTTGCTTTACAAAGAGAACAAAATTTACATCGTAGCGCGTATGCCTTTTAGATATTTCGATCGTAAAATATTCAACGATAGAGAAGGCAATAGCAAGAATAAAAAAAAAGCGGGAAAGGTAACAGAGGAAAACCCGCGTATCGCGTTGGATTCGAGGAAAATTCGTCGTTTAACGCGACCCGTTTTATCGATGAATCATTTAATAGAACAGAATTTATCATCTCGTGGGCAAAGGTGTGCGGGAACCGGAAAGCTCCGAATACCCAGATGGGTTTTGTTGGACGGTTTCCTGTCGGAAACCCGAAAGTTTCTGGCTTTAAATTTTAGCTAGCCGTTCCGGGCCAGGCTGAATGTTTCGGATTTGCAGTTTTCCCGTTGCCCCCTGTAACGACGATTCGCGTCACACCGGCAACTTTACAACGGTAAAACTTTATAATATAAAATAATATTTTTTATTAGTGGTGCTGCGTTTTTATTCGCCACGCCAAGCCGTCTGCGCGTTCCCGTCCGCTTCAGTTCTCGCTCGTTCCCCGGCGTGTTCTTCGTTCTATTCTTTTTCTGTCTTTTCTTTCCATCTTTTTTTTCCATACCGCCTCAGTCTCCTCCGGTTTCTCCCTGCTGTGGCTAGTTCTCGAAGCACCGCGAAAGTTTCGAGCCGACCTAGTCGCCATGCCACACCGGGGTCGAAACTGGCGAGCGAGCAGAAGCTCGAACGATCCCACGGTGGTACACGGCCCGCATTATTTAATGAAACGCGAACTATCGGTCTTTGAGTGTGTTTCGAGTTTGAATTTGCATGATGAAGTCAGTCAGCGTGCACAGAGCAGCGCGCCATGCGGCCGCAATTTCCGTGTCATTGACATTATTCCGGGCGAAGACTATAAATACAGGGAGTCGATGCGCGACCTATTCATATAGCCGTAAAACTGAATTTATCGAAACTGTTGGTTAACCCATCCTTCCGCTAAAATCGCCCTGTCGTTCCTTTCCCGAATCTCATTCTTCTTTCATGAGAATCTCCTGAAATATTTTATAGTGGTTAAATTACGTAAAATCTCGTTTGGCAATGTTCTGTCATCTTTTTCAATTCTGCATATCCGGATATTTTCGGTTGTTCACTGTCTCTTCTTCTTTTTACGGTAGCACCTGCTTTTCTCGCTGTTGCATCATTTGCTATTCCCGCATCTCGTCTCTCTGGGGTTGGGACGAGAACCGAAACGCCACCCATAATTCCTCTATGACCGCGTATCCTTCGTTTTCCACGAACTCGGTCTCATTTTCGACACGACTTTCCTCTTTTAAATGTTTCCTGTTACGCGATCGCCACGCTCATACTGTAAGAGACCGACTTCGTGACTGGCGCGAAGTTTCTTTTCAACTTGTTACCGGTAGCTATGCTCCCGTATCGGACTCTTGGCTTTAAATTTTTAAAAAGAGCAGATAAAACCTGCTGACCTTCTTAATACTTTTTCCAAATCATCTCATATTTCCACAGCAACTGACGCGTCGATAAGGTTTCTCCTTTTGGTATACAGCCGGTCGAATTTGTTCGTATACCTTCAAAAGGACGACGTACAGTCATAACACGAGAATTATTATCTTATCGGATCGCTGACAAGGGCCCTGTTCCCGTCAACGTCCCGAGTCTGGCTGCTTCGATGAAGTAAGGTCGCTTCATCTTGCCCCTGTAATCTGTCCGCTTCCTTTTCAGCCCTCGGGCCTCTGACACCTCGAATTTCCGCTTCTCTCTCCGCTTCTCCCTTTCATACTCTCTCATAACCTCTTTCTTTCTTCCCTCGGACAGATCTAGCTGTTCTCTTCAGCTTCTCGAACAATGTTACTACCCAGTGAATGCGTGACGTTCGCCCATGTCCCATTTCACATTTGATAATCTTAGGATAATCCCGGCTATATCTCGACGCTCGAGGAATTTTCGATTAAGGGTTTTCAGAGTGAGTCGCGTCATTGTTCTCTCGTTGAGTGCTCATTTTTTTTTCTTTTCGAATTCGCCGACGCGTGTGACATCGAAATCAGCGAGAGAGAGAGAGAGAGAGAGAAAAGAGAGAGAAAAGAGAACTGAGACGCAGTAAACGAAAAAGAAAATCGATGTCACGCGGAAAGCGTAATCAAGAGTTTCCACGCAACGAGTGGGAAATTTCTTTTATTTCTAGTGGAATGTTTGTCGTGTAGATAACGAAACGACCTTCTAGGCCGACTTGATTCTCTCTGATCAAGCGGCGCATCCGCTGCTCTCGGTTTTTCATCTCGTGTCAGGGTAATCTGCCTCGAGGTACAGCCAACTAGAATTCCCGTTCCTCTTCCTTTTTCTTAACGTTTTCTCTGCCACGCCTTAGTGTTCTCCTTTACTCCCCCTTGCTGTAATGTACGTCGAGTTAATTGGATGAGGCGGCCTCATCATGACTGTGTTCAGGCCATTTCTATGGGCCGGTCGCCAGGTTAAAGTCGCAGAGACTCGCGATTCTTAAGCACGTTACCGTTCCCCGCTGTGATGGAGCAGTCGAACCTATTAAACGACTGCGCTCGACATTAGCGAAAAAAGGTAATTAGCTCTAATTTGATGTTTCTGCATTTAATTTTTAACCAATGCGTAAATGTTTGAATAACGCGACGCTCTTCTTGGTTAGCGTCTTATTTTTCTCTTTTCATCATCTCGATATACAGGTAATAAATTCGTAACGACAAGCAAAAGTTCGATGACCATTATCGCGCAATACTTATTTAATAAATTGCTACCGAAGTTATTTGTTCCAGAATTATCGTCAATATTTTTCCTGCTGATGTTTTGAGTGACGTTGACAGAAATAAGATACGTTTCCGATAACGAATTTAACTCTGCCACGATTCTTTTTTGTACCGTAATCTCGTTGCACACCTTTCCCGTTTCGTCGAACGAGATGACTTTTCATATTAAGGGAAAACATTGGAACAAAATTGAAACGTATAGGTATTAATCTTTTCTAGGCAAACTGAATTGTCAACAATCAAAATGAAATTTTATTTGAGCTGTGTCGGAAAATGTTTCAAATATTAGTTAGATATTATTTGGTATCGCTGATTAATGTCTAACCTTTTTTTAGTCTCATTCCCGATGAGGTAGATTTCTACGTTGTAATTTGACAAAATCGCGTATTTCGATAGAAATTAACATCGAAGAATCATCATTCGCTCGCGACAACATTACGTCGTGCTTCCTTCCTGTATCGCTTTACATTTTTACCATAATACTCGGTTGGAAATTATATAAAGCGTACGAGAATATCCTAAAATCGTTTCAAATATCGTACATAAGGAAACCCATAAAGAAAAGCATCTGCTGCACGAGTACAAAACGGTCAATAACCTACAGATCGATCTAATATCGTTTTTAATATCTTCGATTTCAAAATAACAATATACAACGCGTATATCAATTTTATACGTTTTAGATAATTTTTTAGATCGTAGGACTGGGATATTAAAGGGTTAACGATAGAAAGGCGATTGGATCGAAAACGATTGAACGAGTATAGCAGGGTTAATCTGAACCTTCGAGCTTCATAAACGTATCAAGACTTTCAGCTGCTATTGGCTATTGACCAGTTGGCGTTCTTCTTAATGCGACCCTTGTCTCTCTTCGCAGTCCTGTTAACGATTCAGGCTATCTCGACTTCGATCTGGCCGTAAATCGGCCAGTTGGAAACGGTTCGACGGGAAAACGAGCCCGATAGAATTTGCGGACCGGAGCGGAAACGCGCGCGGAATTCTTCCTCGTTCAAAGGCCGTCGAAATTAACCAAGGTTTTATCGGTTCGTAAAACGGAGGAAAGATAAATTCGCTTTTAATGCGGCACGATCGCGATCCTCTCGTTTTAAAATTCTCTTCGGCCGTGGCGGCGCGGGCGTGCCGAATGTGGCCAACCGCGAATTCATTTTCGCGAATCCGTTTACTCCCGGTTAGCACGTTTCGCGGACGATTTTCTTTCGTTAACAAGCTACACTCTGAACTAGTAAAAACTTGCACTCTTCCGCGAATCGTTTCCCATTGGGACTATCCCACCGGGCAATCATCGCGGGACGTCGGAAAGTGTCGTTCGTTGTGTTCTCACGGCCACACACGGATTAAGTTATTCCGACTGGTATAGTAGTAGTTTTACTTCTGCTATACGCTCCAGGGAAACGAATGTTTTATGAGCCTGTTATTATTATTCATCTCGTTGCTGTTAATACGTACTTGCGATTGAGATACAGTGGCTTGTGAAAGTATTTGAATATTTGCACATAAAAGATCTTTTATATATACTATACTATCGTCCATAATCTATTTGGACGGTCTGGCAAACTGTTGAAAATATGTATATGAAATGTATTTCTCGATACTGAAACTCTGATCTAATATTGATGTTATTCCAGGGAACTATATATTTGTAGGTAGATAGTAGATCGATAAAAACAATATCTAGTTAATATCAATCGATCTAAATAAAGGAGCGACGATGGAACAGTAAAATATTTTATTTCTTCTTTTTCGTCGTATTATTAATATGTCTATAATAATAAAGGTTCAATATTTGAAAGGCTATTACAAACTGAATTTTACCCGTACTTCACGGCAATTTTGTTTCAATACTATCGACCCGTAATAATTCTATCGTAAGATTATTTATAACTGTGAAAAATAACTTCTCTTATTCTCGTGTAGATAAATATTGAATAATAAGAGATTGAATTACATTTGTTTATTCATATTGCTGAAATAAAAGTACATATAATAAGGTACAATCTCGTTCAGAAATGCTACTGTAGCTTCACAGACATGTCGATGAAGTTTCGAACAGGCATTTCTATTTACGTGATTATTCGTTGTCGACGAGCATCGGGAACACGTAGCTTCCGTAATTTGTTCCTTTGTTCCTCAGAAAAATTATATTAGCCGCTGGCTGTTCCAATAACAAACTGGCGAGTATCGGTCAAAGAGGGGTCGAGAGGGGATTTTATTTAGAATTTTTTCTCTTTCGATGTCGCTTCTGTTGCCCAGCCGCAATGGAAGCAAACTCGCCTTGTGCATTCTGGCGGTAGGTTGTCACTGTTGTCAACGTGACAACACGCGTCGTTGTTACATCGCTAAAGTATTGGGCGTACGTGTTTACATAGGCAGATCTCGTAAGCGATGGATATCAACCGTCAGGCGGCCGCGCGCAAAATTGCTTCGTGACGTGTTTGTCGTTTCGTTCTGTACTGTGTGCGAACTGCGGCGAAATCACAAACCATTCGTCGATGGGAAGTGAGCCAACGGGACAGAGGAACGCGCGTACCATGGGAGGCAGGGAATGAAAAGCTGCATGGGGGGAAACGAGCCCACGACCTTCCAGTTCGAAGCACCCGCTCGACCTGACCATCCAATCATCCCTTTATGCCAAGACGTCTCGTTCTTCATGCGTTTTATACGATATCTCTTTACATACATATAGCTTGTGTACGTTTATGGAGTATATAAACGTGCGAGACACTGTTGACCCCATCTCGTTCTTCGATATTTCGGGATGGAGCGGTAAAGCTGTTTGCTAACGTAGTTTGCTGTCGTAGCGATGCCGTCGACTTTACGAAAGGTGCTCTCGTATTGTGTTATATGTTTGCTGGATACGCGTGTGATAACCGTGACGAATATCAAAGAAAGGAGGATTTATCGACGTCTCCTGTATAGCTTAATAATCGTGAATAGAAAGGAAACACGTTGTCCAAGTATGCGGTAGGTTATACGATGGAAAGACGTGTATATACACGTTTATAGTTCGTTAGCCAGTCTTCGGTGACCAGACAGATGCGCTCTTCGTCGTCTATCATCTAGTTGCTATGGCAGTCGAGGAATACATTATCGACGATGCAATCTCCCGGTGGTTAAGACAGATATATTGGGACGAGGGGCGCGTCGATCTATCCATAGATTGAAATCTTCGCTGACGAAAATTGCCGCACGGAAGCTACGTACGATCAGCTTTATTGAAACGTTCGCGTGTTTGGAGACCCGACCTTGCCGATCCCCGCGAGATTGCCGTCGATTAAGTTGTTATCCGCGCCAGGACGTATTTACTAGGTAGGGACTGCGATCTTTTCTACCGATCAGGAAACGATTAAGATGGATCAATGCGTGCAACGAGTTCTGTGTGTCTCGGGAAACGAAATCGCAGATAAAACGAGCTGCAAAGTGTTTAACTAATGAACGCGTACGTTCGTACGTGCTGTATTATCCGTTTACGATCTCGATATCGCCAACGTAGGTCATCAGATTCTACGTTCATTTAACGATATTGCACGTCTCTTCGAATGAAAGTTTATTATTACATTGATGTCGATGCGCGTATTAATTCACCGTGTAACTCACGGAATGAGCATTCACAGCCCATCCATTGAAGCACGTCGCTTAAATAGGCCGGATGTTTCGTTTATTTAAACGGATGTCCTGCCTTCTCTACGAGCTGCTTCTTCTTTCCTTGCTTTTACTTTTTTCCACCAGTGTACGTTTTATAAATAATATCTTCCTGCGCCTTTGACGTAGTTGCGTAGAATTAACGATGTGGCCGTAGAAGTAGATTGGAAATAATAAATAATTCATTTATTTTCATATGTATACGTTGTGTCACAATATAAAATCATTGTTATTCCGTCTTGTACACTTTACGTCATAATTAATTACGCAAGCCATTTAAATAATCACGCGTGTATTTTTTTCGTATTAAAAAGCACACGGCACAAAAGTAATCCAGACAGATGAGAAATACATAGGAGGGACTGTTTGTTTAATCGCTAGCACGTTTGTCCGCGCATATTATTTTCCTTTCTCCTTTTGCTCCAGCTATTCTTTTATTCTTCTACCTATGCAGCAACAGCTCCAAGGGTACCGTAACGAAGGGGTTAATTGCGCGTTGTACCTTTGTCTAAACGCACATCGTATCCGATCAAACCACCGAACATCAACCACCAAAGAGAGAGAGTCATTATAACCCAACCGCTCCTCTTCTTCTTTAGTACTTTAAATATGAAACATAATTAAACACGACGAAGTAACTTACTAAGGCCGTCCTTTGAATTTTCAATTACATCCTTCGAGGTACCTCGACGCCGGTCGTTTATGACATAAGCGGCGCCGCGAGCGACCGACCAACCCTTTCACCTGGTCTCCGTTGAAAACGCAACATACGTTTTTACGCTCTCGTTTCACCGAATTGCTCATCTTGCGATTTACTTATTCCGCAGGACAACGAGCTCGTTGTAAGGGTTGGACCGCTACTGACATCGGCGCAACATGGTTTCCGGTTCCGATACGCGGCTTCGTTCGCGATAAACTAAATCCGCATGACTCGTCTTCTACATGCTACAACCTTATGGTCCCGTTATAATTCATCCCTTATGTCTCGTCATTTCCATTTCATCTAGTGGGCGAAGAAAAAAGAAATGTACGGTGGAAGTCAGGGCAAATTACAGGGGCGTAATTGGAGAGAAATACACGTTGCGGGAGGAGAACGTGTCGATTAATCGAATTAGTAAGAGTAGCTTGTTGTCAAAATACACCACCGCAAATCGTACCCCGACCAGTGTAAACGCGCGCCCGTCGCGTTTATTTTCCAGTTACAGTTCGTATCGGCATTTCTGCTTCAATCAACGCTTCGGATGTTCGATTTTCGCGCGATTGACCGTGCCGTTGTTTCGTGGCAAGATATATCTGTACACGCGGTGGGATCATGGTATGTAGCGATTAATGGGAAAGGAAAGGGAAGTTAAATAGGGTCATAAGATCGCGTGAACTGGAAAATATTTAAGGGACGGGAAGAGCTATAACATTGTTACGAGTTGTCGATATTCGGTTTGAATGGCTGAAAGTTTAACGATCATCGATTGATGTGTTCCCTGTGTCCATCGCGGATTCTCATCGGCACATATTTAAATTATACGTACGATATCAATTTTAATATAGGACGCGAATCAAAAATTACAGCATTCTGCAATCAGAATTTTATAATAATTTATATCAAATATGTAATCGATCTCATAAGCATCCATTGATATACGGTAATCGACATTTTCGATACATTATGATATCTCATTCGATGTCTTGCATATTATATAACAAGAATGAATGAATCTCCCGTATGAATTTCACAGAACGTTGCTTCTTTTCTATGTTAATAAAGAATAACTTCTGTACTTTTTACGTGCATAGGTTTGTATAATATACAGTGGCTGACAAAAGTATTCCATCATTGACCATAAGGAACTTTTACGTATTTACTGTATATTTTTTCAAAATTTCATTAACACTGTAAGGAGACATGGCTATCGTGATCGTAGTGGACAAATACGAAACAAATCTGGAAATGTATATAGAAATTACAAATCGGATTAGTAGTAAACGCGTGAAATCAGAGAAATCGATCTGCGATTCGATGTCCTACCGGAAAGAGGCGAGATTATCGCCACTGCACGATTATCAAGGGATCAAGATATCCCTGATTTACATCTTCGAACACATCGACTGTCAACGTAGCCGTAAATCTATCCGTTTGTTATCTCTGTTCAGGCACCGAATCAATCCACGGGTTTGTTGTTTTATACAAGTTCGATGAAACTTGTCGCGAAGATGCGATTAAAACCGAGCTTGGCGTTAACCTGAATGTTATTAAAGTTACTACACTGTATCGTTATCGCTTTCCGTGGATCGTATAATCGGACCGATAAGTCGATCGTTCGAAAATGACAGAAAAGGAGAAAAAGGAAAAGAAAAGAATAAGCGGATCGGAGAAACGTGGCTGTTGCGATAAGTAAATGAAGGAAGCCGCGATCAAATTGACTTAGAGAAATTTCCGATTCTTCTGAAGCAACGACGTTTGAGAGGATTCTAAAGACGCCTCGCGACAGACATCGATTTCCTCTTGGCCACTAGTGGAACGCAATAATTCCGTGTACTTTTCTCGATCCTCTGTCTAAAGCCTCGACGACGAATCAATCGCTTTAGAGTTCATTTCCTCTACGACCCGATCTTTCGCGCTCAATTTCCGAACGCTTGACGCGAGCCACGCGGAAACAGATCAACGCATTCCCATCGTGACTCTTTCAACGACTTCGACGACTGACTATCTTCATTGCATTAGTTAAAACTGCTCGCTTACTTTTATCACGTAACTATTGGATTGGAAATTAAGTGATTGCGGATTTTGTCATTAGGTGGTATTGACAAAATTCGCAATCACTTAGTTGCCAATCCAATAGTCTCTCAACTCAAATCGACTAGTAGTCAACTCAAACTCGATAAAATCGCATTTGTTTACGACAAATGGAAGGTAATAAGCGATAGAAATATTGGGTTGGCAACTAAGTGGTTGCGGATTTTGTGAATATCAGCTAATGACAAAATCCGCAATCACTTAGTTGCCAACTCAATATTTCTATCGCTTATTACCTTTTATTTGTCATAAGCAAATACGATTTTATCGAGTTCGAGTTGAGGAATCAAACTTTTCTGCAAACGTTCAAAGTATATATGTCTGTATACATGTGTATATGTATATGTATATGTACAGAGATTTTAGTTGGTCAGCTGAGCAATTGAAAAATATAAAGAGAGGGTAGCCTAAGCTGGATCAGCTATCCAAGAGTACTTGGTATCACGGGTTTGGTCGAATAATCCATTATCTAAAATTGTTCGTTTATAATTAATTCATCGATGGAAAGATTGAAATCTATGATCACTATGGCCGATACCGATGTTGTTAAAGTTGCATATCCATTTTCTGATGAAACTAGCTGCAATGCGTACAATGAAAAGCTTCGGATATTATTGATTAGTAGATACGTCCTTCGAAATAATTAAACTATTGCATTTCATGGTTGATGCAACAGTTAAGTACATGTTAGAATTATAGATACGTTTCGATTTTTTACATTCATAATTTATATTCTACTGGGCATAAATTCGTAATCATTTTGCTCGGTGTACCTATATTGAATGCACTGGTAATTTTATTATTAATTCAAATTATAAATTTATTATTATATAAACTAATCCTGCGAAAATATTCACAATAATTTATTTTAATTCCTCTTTCAAGACTTCATCAATTTCCGATGAAAAGATGTTCAGAGATAGCAGAATTCTGAGTTGATATTTTTTCAAATTTTTTACTTTTGTAGAACATACAGCAGTTCCAAACTTTTGGACGTCCATGTGTATGTATATTTGCCATTGATTTATTTTGTTTCAATTTGTTGCGTGATATGGAAATACTCAACTTTAATTATCAATATCGTAGAAATCGGAAAATGGATATGGTGTATCGAGTTGTACAAACTGGCTCGTTAAAAAGTTGAGTCCTCTCTTCTCGTAAAACCACCTTTTCGATAATAATTAAGTTTTACACGGGAAAACCCGTTTTTCTTTGGCCACGAGCAGCAAACCGTAAAAACGAGCCACGTTTCTGTTGTGTACCGGGCGTAACGAGGCGCAACGAGATGCAACGGTACAAAGTAACGAGAAAGAGTAACGCTGTCTTCGAGGTGCGCGTAAACTTCCGGTCGCGGAGGTGGCAGTGCATGATCGGCCGCACGACCTGACGAACAGTTTCGTGGCCATTTTTACCCATGAATTTCATTGTGATTTTTATGACTTTTCTGGTCATGATGAAATCTACTTTCATTATTTTTCATTTCTTCCTGATTGGTTTTCGATTTTTAAATAGAGCTTTCGAATAACGTGACGAATGAGTCAGAGGTTATTACTGCTATATCGGAATAATTTATCTATCCTGTCGAAGAAAGCAGTATGAGTCTTTTTCCTATATGTATACACGTAAATCACCTTTTCTTATATATAGTAATTAATTTTTGTATCTCTGATCTATAAAATCTGTCTGATCTAGAAATTGGTCAAAATTTTGTGATTAAAATTGTGTGGTATTTATAAAAATTTGGCATCAAGGAACAGGAAAATCATCGTCGTGCAAAGTCCAAAACAGAGCTAACTCACCTGTATAACTTAAGCTTTTGGTTGTCATTCTTTCGTCAACTCGTTAATCTTGTTGAAATTTGCATTAATTGAGGACCGAGTACTAATTTTAAAAAGTACGCAATTAAAAGACGATTTATATTATAGAACGCATAATATGAAATGAACAGAACAACAGAAATTTTAAATATCCTCTTATTAATACTAGGTGGATTTTATCTCGAGCATTTCCTGCAACGAGCAACAACTCTGCAGGAAATATTCCGCATAGACTGAGGATATTCGTGAATCTTCGAGGCAGAATACGCGAGACTAACAACTCGTTATCGTCATCGAGAAATTTATAGGACTTTAAAAAGTTTAATCTTTCCTAAACGGTCGTGTTCGACGTGCTGGTGCGAGAAACGCGTTTCCTCGTAAGTGGTATGGTGTGCGCTCGTATTCCACGGGGAATTATCTGGCAAGTATCTTCGAACGAGCAAAGAACGTTTCATAATAAAACAAGGTCTCTTTGAAAAATTTCACTTCGCCAGACAAGATATTCTAAGGAATTATCAAGGCATTCGTCGCACGAACGATCGTAAAAGTGAAACACCTTGCACTCCTCTTCTGCGAGGTGATGAAATTATGCAAATATCGCGTCTCCGATTCGAAATAGTAGAAAATCTACCATTGAAAGAAAAATATTCTCACTTAACTGTTACATTATCGTCCATAAGGCCTTAGCTATCTTTATTTTGCGGGAAATATACAAAACATAAGTGAAGATTTTCTAACGTAATTTTTGCCATTGTTTCTATCTTACGTGGGTCTTTCATATATAGTAATTAATAACAATTAATAATATAGATATTGAAACAATAAAATATATTTTATAAAGTCTAGACAAAAATGAATTCGACGAAGGTATGAAGTATGACGATTCCAAGCGTGCATTTAGAAACATATCGATAGATGAAATTGACCAAAATCAGGAAAGTAGTCGTGGATATGTTACAGGTCATTCGAGAAGTCACATTAAAGGTAGACAGATTAAAGAAATTTGTTGTTAGATCATTTCGAATCGTAAACGGTATTGGTACTTAGCGTGATGAATATAAGCACATAAATATGTATACATGAACAAAATATTTAATAACTTTCGTAAATCTGTAATACATTCTATATTTCGACACGTGTGTAACACAAATTGCTAATCGTTATACTGAGAAATATTCATATTATTATAACAACGATATAAATCTTGTAATCTAATTTCATCCAGTGGCAAGATATTTAGCACGTGTCATTCGAAAGTCTTTCGCAAATGATTAATATCACTTCGGAAATTTTCGAGGCGAATCGCGAACCAAATTCCAAAGTAACATGAAAGAAGATTCACGGGAAAGTGAAAATTGGAGGAGAACTGGAAAGGTTGGGAACGATGAGTCGTCGGAGCGCACGTTTACGCGTTACCGGATCCCTTCAGCCGAGAGTTCACGAAGTGTCGCAACGCAGAAGGGAGGATTTGAATGTTAAGGATGCTCTGGGCGAGATTAGCGAAATCTTGGAGCCAAAGTGTACAACGATTTTCGGCTCTTAGCAGGCGTCGGTAATCTACGGGCAAGTCCGCTAGAAGAGACCGGAAGACTACGAAGAGGAGAAGAGTAGAAGACTCTTTGCGCTCTGGGAAGTCCAACTAAGTTTCAAACTAAGTTAGTAACGTAGATCCTATTAACTAGTAGGGTAATATGGGCCAAGAGTCTTATCGTGAAAATTATCTTCGCCTTATACGATTCTTTTTTAAACTCCACTTCTTAAGCTTTGCTTCTACCCCTTCTTTCTTTCTCTCTTTCTGCCCCCCCCCATCTCTTTCTCTCTGTCTCTGGTCTATTTTTCTTCATTCGTCCTTCTTTTCGGCCGAAGAAACGAAAGTTTCCTTTCCCTGAAAGGCAATCCAGAAATACGTTTTTCTTTGAGCTTCCTTTCGCGCATAAATTGAATAGACGCGATTTATCGCGAGTGACACCTGGTAATTGCGAATAGAAACACGATCTTCGACTTTTTTTCTTTCAGCCACTCCAGAAGCTAGGCAAGATTTTAGAAAGATTGAAAGAGAACCGGTTGAAATTGACTGTAACATCGTCGCCCATAATTTAGTTTCCTGACACTTATATTCGAAATTGTACTTCGCCTGTACCGTTCTCTTGATACCTTCTTTTTCATTTTAAAGCTATAAAAGCAATGATTTTATATGCTTTCGGCTTGAACCAAGAACATGGAATAACGTTAAATTCGTTTTCGTGAAAATTGAATAAGCAATTTGTCGCAAGAGACTATGTCTACGTTTACGTTTATCCAGCATATTTCTAGCTCGCCCTTAAACGTACACAAAATTGGAAAATCCGAGTATGGTAATAGTTATGACGGTGGTGGCGTTCCACGCTAATTTAACGAAGCCCGGCTTCTTTGGTTTCAGGATTAATTAAAGCAGGCTTGTAGCTTCGGTTGCGGGACAGCGGCCGTTCCGCTCGCGTATATTTTATCGATTCTTGGTAATTCGGTCGAAACGTCCGAGGAAAAAGGGAGGAAACGCCAGCGAAAAAAAAAAGACGACTATGTTAGTCCACCGACTCTTTGCGATCCAATGAAACGGGGGCTTTCCAATCTTCGACCAATTAAGGATTCGATTGCCTCGCGGTTTAGCCAGCGAATTCCAGCGATTTCCGTTTCCACGTTTTCGGCTTCTAAAAGACGACGTTAATCGATGGTATACGATAATAGAATATTCTCGGGACGGTGGAACCGCGCTAGACGATCCGATAAATCGGAGTTTCTCGATTAATTCGCTATTCGAATTCGTATTGCCCGAGACCGCTGTACGTGTGTGTCGGTGTGTACGTATCGGACGAGTGTGAGTGCGGCAGTAGTGAAAAGCAAGTTTTTCAGGAACCCCCATGGTCGATGATAAATTCCGTCCGTTCTTCGGCTTCGTACTTTTGTGCACGCTCGGTGCCGGGGTCAGGACGATTCCGGTTGTCAGGTAGGATTCATGGTGACGCAGGTGGCGGACGAAAAAAGTGAATTTTCGGCGTGACATCGGTTATTCCGGTCGTGGCTCCGACGACATAAATCGTAAGCCACCGACTGCCGAGCAATCAATACCAAGTGTCTGGTCGCGTGTATTCCTACGCGCGTCGATATACGTATATATGCCTGTGTTACGCGTACGTACGCCTATGCGCGTGTCACGTTCGTATGTGGATCGCTCGACAATCAGACCTGCAGATCCCCGGAGATAAGACCGGGCAAAATGTAACCGGAGAGTCCATCATCTTCGATATGTTCGAGCTGGATATTCGCGAACCGATCGATGCACGACCTGCTCGCATCAGTCGCCGGAAAGTACAGACGATCTGATCGTAAACAAAGAACAGAATCACCTATAGCGAGCAACGCAATTCGCGCATCCTCGAAAGCAAAACGCTCGTTCGACGTTATTTCTGTACGGTATTCGACGGGTGAAACAGATTTACGACGATCGAAACGTCTGGCGAGCTCATTTCGTAGTCATTCTTCCCCTTTTCATTAGTCTCCTCGAATCGTTTGGAGAAAATCGTCAGAAGTTCTCTCCTTACCCAGGACTTTCTTCTTTCTCTGACACGCACCATGGGCGCCCAGCGTCTCCGTTTCCCGCCACTCGAGCAGAAACGCTGCCGCGGCACTCGCCACCCTCGCTCGCCGCTCTTTCCAGCCCTTCACCATCCTCTGTACCAGACCTCTCTCCCTCCCGAGACCCTTCACATCCAGCGTCGTCGACGCCGTTACCACGACTAACACCCTCTTTTCCTCTCTTCTATTCCACACCCTCTCTCGGACTTGCAGTCACTACTAGTCATTTCAGGGGCCACCACTCGCGCTATCGAGCACGGCTGAAGCGCGTCTGAAACCTCGCCGACGTCTGCGAGGTTTTTTACGATTGCATCGAGAAAAAGTAGAAAACTCTTGTTCTTTCTCTCTCTCCCTTGATCCACCCTCGCGCTGGTACGCGCCTCGAGCGCGCCGCTAAACGCGACGGTAAACGTCAAGGGCAACCGGTTACGGAGGGGCGTCGAACGAAGTGCAGGCTGTTTTGTAATTGGAAGATTATTAAGCTGCCACGCTTGTCCGACACAATACGAATTCTCTACTTTCTTTCTCTTCGTTCTTTCTCTTCATTTCGGCTGACTTTTTCGCATGATAGCGCAAGATGCGGCGCCACGTTGCATTTCGTTAATTGAAACGCGCGAAGAACGTTATCAATCGGAAAGATGAAGGTGTCCCGGAGCAACGCCAACGGAATAAACTACCACGTTGATTCTGGAAGGCGTACGAGAAAGTCTACTTGGCTCGCTGTTAATTGAGATGAAATCGCGCCGTTTCTCTGACATCTCCACGAACCCAGGCACATTCGCAGCTTCTTACAACTCTACAACCGTGTAATTTCATTCGGCGACTGACGTTTGATACAGGCCATGCCGAAACGAGCAAAGTTTTTTCATTCGTATTGGAGTTCGACCACCTCCGTTTGGTGAACACGCTCGCGCAAACGTTATCAAAACTCGTAGTTTATTCTTGCTGAAAGCACTTCTGGTTAATCCGTTCCATATCCCTAAGCTTTTTCGTTTCGCGACTGGACCACCGACCGAAAGCTCTTCGAATTTTTAATGTGGCTTATTTTACAGAGAGTAAATGCTTTGTAAATCCGCTTTTCGCCAAATCGCCGTTTAAACTGTTCGCTTCGCGTCGTTCCATGAATCCAGTATTTAGAGTCGTACAATTGGATGATAAAATTCTTTTTCTTTCTCTTCCATTCTCTCCCCCCCCTCTCACTCTCTTTATTTTTTACGTTTTTTAAACGAACTTCTCTATCAAAAAGTTCGCCGGAAAGCCTCTGTCGAGTGTATTTCTTCGATCGACCATCGAATGGCTAGTGCAGCGGGTGTGCGTCTTCATCGACGAGAAAAGAATCCGGACGAAAGAAGGAAATGCTGTAGGTTTTTCAAGATCCTCTCGTCAGCCTCTTCGTCGACCCTTTTACATCCACTCATTTCCGGCATGCTGGTCTTTGCCAGTCGTTTCATGGACGAGAACCTGGTGCTCGAAACCGAACCCTGTATATACAGGGATTCGCGCGATTACACCGGTACGCGTAAGTCGCTCGCGTCACTACTCTCGTTATTAGCCGAAGGATTTAACGGTCGCATGGAAAAATCGTGGCCCACTCGAAGAAAGACGAAAGGAGAGAAGAACAGACGAGAAGAACACGGAGTAGAGTAGTCCAGTGGATAGACGATGATGGGATAAGGGAAGAGGGACGTTGTCTGTTTCGCGAGGGTCGTTCGAAAGTTCGGGAACCCGCGTAATCCAGCGGGCGTTCGCTGAATGGCGTAATCGGGACTCGTTTGAATTTAAAATGCCCTCCCTGTGAATGTTTTTCCCCTCTTTCCGGAATGCACGCTAAAAGGACCAACGACCTATTTGCCAGTCTTGACGAGGGAAAAGGGGGAGAGAGAGAGAGAGAGAGAGAAAAGGGGTGGAGAGAGATGGTCTGGATCGTAGAAACCTGCTGAAGCTTCCGACATTCTCTTCCGCGCCTTCACTCCGGCCAACGTTATCTCTCCTCATCGCTATTAAAGTAACCACCGGTTACAGGCGGCGCGATTTGAATACTAGGATACGTTTAAAAGTTTACGCTCACCGAAGGTAGGTCTCTACCGAAAGCGGGACAAAGGGGATACGCGAGGAGAAAACCCTGTCGGGGGGTGGCCGAAGGGAGGAGAAAAAAGTTATGGGACGAAAACAACGTCGATCGGTTTCGAGGGCCTGCCGGGGCGAGATCGAAGCATCGATATGATTGCAATTTGCATCTAAATTGCGTCCCTTTTTTTCTCTCTGACGTTTTTCGAGGAATACGCTACGAATTTTCCTGCGACCAACTATCTCGCTACACCGAGAGTTCTGCATGTTGGTTAACACGATACGGAACCGGTATATATGTATTCCCATTGCATTTTGTACTTTGAAAGCGAGAAGTGTGTACGCTATTTCCGAGTATATCGATTATAAATAATAGAAAACGTACGTTCGATCCGGAGTCGTGTGTTGAAACATGCTTCGTCGAAAACATACGTCGACAAACGAACGAAAAATTGATGACACGTCGCGCTAATAAAACGTTCGCCAAAACAATTTCGCTAGATCGTCCAGCGATCGTTTTACGCGTCGAGTACACCTTCTTTATATTCCGCCAACATTCGTCCCCGGAGCGACTTCCCGCGTGGCCGATAAGATTCTTCGTTTTATAACTCGACGAGGAATCGAGAGACCAAACTTAATACTTCCGGCAAACCGATATACGAACCGTTGCGAACTTTCTGTCATCTAGTTGACCTCTCGGACTATCGAACGGGACGCACCGTCGCATGTCTATATTCAGTCGTATTTACGGCTAAACTGCTCGTAAACACGAGGAAGCCGCTCGTAAAGCAGCCAGTTATTCGCGATTTCGATCACTGGATTCTCTGCTCTTCGAATCTGCTCGACCATACGCGTGCACGCGAGTTCCGTTTTCTACGTGTCGTTCGAGGATTGGAAGGCTGTTCAGAGACATCTACGTTATAGATCAGGTGCGTTTTATCGCGGCTACATCAGCTGCGTCCGCTTCGCAACTTCGTGGTATTCAATTTGCAACACGCTCGAGTGGAACGCAATCGAGGTTACTTTGCTATGGTAGAAAATGACCGCTGTCGACACACATTGCGAGTAAGTTAGTCGAGCGTTTCTCAGATTATTCGCGATAAACGTTCGTTTTATTTACTTTAAAGCGTATAAAGTAGAGTCGACCTTTGTTTCGATACGTAGACGTTTGTTGGAGACGTATACGAAACGTATAGAAATACATACGTAATATTATAGTATACATAACAAATATAAGTTAAAGTTACGTAGGTTACTTTATGTTATAAAGGCTAATTTATATCGTAGACAGATTGTAGGAAGAAAGTTCGACCGATATTCCGCGTAATTACATAATTGAGATTCGCTTTAGGAACACTCGAGACAGAATATTACGTAATTTCCATACTAGCTTGTGCATCATGCTATTAAGCATCGCTTTAAAACCGTCGAACGTAAATTCCTCGGGCTCGTTTTTCATAGATCGGCCGTTATACGAGAACGGAGCGTCACCTGAACGGTATAACGTTCCGAGGAGACCCAATACGTTACGTTTCGCATATTATAAACATATCGCGACACGTTTTCTCTTGCTCTCTATTAATATCTCGTCCGTACGATATCTCTCGATAATTTCGCCATAACATCGTCGAATAAACAAACGCATGCTTTTTCAAAGTTTTCGTGAGATCAGCAGGATAAGAAGATCCATCGGTAACGGGTTACGACTTTCGAAATGAGTAAATCACGAGGAGCCTCCGGTGAAAATAATCGACGCCCGACGATCGGCAAAGAACTTATTCTCGAAACAGCTGTTCTTGCGACGCGAACGACGTTCGTGCTCGTTGCTGGAAAACTCATGGAGTTTCTTCCCTCCCGAAGAAGGAAAAAGGCCCGAGGGTGGCGAGAGAGAAACGGAGGTTGGTTAACTCGTCGAGGTCAGCCCCTTTTCCCTATGAAAGACAACCCTTCGATAAATCTACCACGAAAGACCTTTGACTTAACACGGTGTTAGCCGGCTGGAGAGAGGAGAGTGTACAGTCAACGCGAAAATCCAACCCCTGCGGCCCTGTCTAGACGCTTACCCCTCTATTATTGATCCTGCCGCGGCAATGGGATGAAAATCCCATTGACGTAAAGCGTCGAATTTGTGGGAATTTCTAACACGGTGGATAGAATACACAAACCGCAGGATTTCGCGAATTCCGCGGCTTGGACGAACAACCCTCTTTACAATGCCAGATTTTCTACGTTTATACATTTATTCGTTTATTTATCTATTTATCTGTTTGTTTCTTCTCTGTTCTAGCCGGTGGTCAATTTCCTTTGTACGCGAATTCGTCCAACCTGAGACCTCAAAGAACACTTTGTATCCGTACACCCTCCTTGCAGCGCAATCTCGCGATGATCGCCTCGAGCGTCGCTCGGTTTACGAACTTTACCCTGGACGATGAAAGACCCCGACGTGGAGTTAACGAGCAACTTCTTGATGGAATTTTGCGTGTTTTTAAGAAAAGACCAAGGTAAGGGTAGCTCGGGCTAGTTTCTTTTGCCCGTTACGAGGGTTAAATCTAAAAAGGTAGAATCGGAGCCCGAGGTCCCACCTGTTTGATGCGTTCCTTGAAACGACCTGGGCGGGATGGAAACCTACACAGGGACTTGGTTTACGATTATTGTCCGTTTCGAATTGGCGCCATCGGCTCTGCCATTTATTAGTTACTTTATCGTGCTTTAGTAGCGCTATGTAAGCCTATGCTTCTTTTCTTTTTTCTTTTTTTTTTTTTTTTTGAATACAGGAAGGACGTTCGATCTCTGTATTCTTATCCGATCTTCGTATTTCCCATTTATATTTACAAATTTTTACGTTATGTTCAATATTCTTTCAAGAAAGAAATAAAAGTAGGATTCACGGAGGAGGCCAATTCGGGATACGTTTACGTATCCGTCATTCGATAAATTCGAAGGTAGCGACGTTTACTACACAACAACCAACCATCCGAGTCGCGGAAGTTACGTCGTCGGAAAGAAAAACGAGAAACTTTTCGGTGTTTGTTCCCGCCGCGCGGTCGGGCGCGAATTCGTTTCAAACTCCGAAGTTTATCGTCGTTTTAACGACGAACCTCTTACTCGAAGATTCCGCGCATGTGTCGCGTATTTAATCCTCGAGGAGCATCGTTGTCGTTGCTCGAATCGCACCGAGGATACATTTCCTTGATATATCATCTCGTGAAACGGAGCAACGTTGTCGGCCATTATCATTGGCCATTATGGTCGAGCAAGTTGTCAGGGCTAATCGACGCCTCTTCGTAGCCGACGATCGTTTTGTAACGGTGGCGCGTCCGCAACAGAGGCACGGCGAAATCGCGCGTACACGCGAGAGAGGAGATTTGTTTCGAAAGGTCGGTTGACAGGGCCGCCCCGTTGCCCCGTTGGGAAATGGGATCTCGATTGAATGGAAATGACGTTCGTACCAGACACGTGTATGCCGCGCGGAATGCACGTGAATAGTACTAATCGGTGTCTATAGCAAACGGCCGCGGCTACGTGTTCCCTTCGTGGAGTGTTAATTTCGGAAACAACATTCAGCATGCCCTTACACCTTGTTCTACAGCTACTAAAGCCTGCTTGATAACGATAATGCCGTCGGTTTTCGACAGTAATACGATTTCACTGATAACCCTATATTATACGTTGTATCCTCGTTTGTGATTCCTCCGCTATGGTTCCTGGTCATCGAATTAGAATCACGTTCGAAAACTGCAATTTTCTAATCGCGATACCACGTCACATAAGTGGTATTCTCCTTGAGTATCTAAATTGTTGTTAAATATATGGACGACGCATATATGGAAATTATTTAATTTGTCTAATTTATTGTTATACCATCTCGTTAAAGAATATCATTGCAGTGTCAATTCATCCTGATTCAATGAGAATAGAAATTTCTCTCTCTGCCAGCGATATTTTTTTTTCTTTTTAATTATTTAAATTGTATGTACTTTACAATTTGTCCAGCTGGATATTCGGTAAATTTTTCTAGCTTAATTGCCAAATAACATGTGGATGGCTACCCCCAGCGGGATACCATCTTCCAGTTCGTCTACTTTATTTCTTTAGTGAGGTCAGTGGGCTGTTTTCCCTTTAGTCTTCTTCTGTTACCTATATTACCCAATTTAAAGATACAAGTTTTGTTCGTCAGGGTTTTCTTTATTATTCAATTTCTACTTTATAATTTGTCCAGCTAGACGTTTGTTAAATTTTTTTAACTTAATCATCAAGGTGATGAGAATTAGCGAAAAGTGCGAAACTGGCAAGCATAAATAATGCGTATCTATAATACTTTAGTAATCCATAAACTTTATCATTAGAATTCGTTCGTGTTTCTTAATTTAAAAAATTGAAAAGTAGCGGAAATTTTCAATGATCCTAATTTGATAATCGGAGGCTTTACCAAAACAATTTGAATCAAAATGATCTGTTAACAGATCAGCAAATTTTACTTGTCACAATTGCAACATTTTGACTTCAGGATACAAAATGTTTTTCTATAACGTTTAAAGATAACAAGAAATTATATTTTCACACGGAAAATCCTTTCTCTCGTAATAATTTTAAAAAAAGATCTACTTGATGGTAATACTTGCTGATAGTATAAAGATATAATTACTATTCTCACTGAGATAGTAATTGGTATATTTGATAGAACTAAATGAAACGCTGGTATTTCTAGTATTAACGACGATTGATTCGCGACCCAGAGATATTTCTCGAAGGAAATTTCTTCTGCTTCTTGAAATCTCTGGTTCATATACTTACAAAATATTATATAACGCTCAGCTAGGAGCTTGGCGCCCTAGTGTACGAGGGACATCCACGGCTCGCTGCACATTCTCGAATGACACTTTGGGGAAACAACCTCGAGACTCCACGTGTTTCTTCATAAATCAGCCCGATAATTCTTTCAACGCTACTTTCCTTCGACCGTCGAATAGCCTTGGTAAAATTCCTGGAATGTCTGAGCCATTGTAATCGAAAGCCTGTGACGCTAAACGGGCAAGCAAAAGTTTCAACCGAGCTCGATACTTTTCGAAGAATCCGAGGTTTCGTCCGGCGATTCGACGAAGCGCAGATCGAAATCGATGTCGATGCAATCGGGGTACAGAGTTTCCAATTGGCTACTCGATCAATTTCTAAAGCTTCCCTGAAGCCAAGGGGACGTCGTTCAAAAACGTAGCTCGCGCTATTTGAAGACGATAACTTGTCTGTTAAAAAGAAAATCTGATGGAAGTTGTAGGTTCGAACAACGCTCGGAACAACGTTCGCGGATATTTTTCAACAGGAAAAATTTGCAATTAAAGAAAAGAATTGAAGTAACTCGAGCTATTTGCCAATAAACATCGAAACGAATAAAATTACGTAGAGTTCTTGCCGAATGTACTCTCGAGATAACGAATACTTAAACATTGCCGTGTAACAGGTACATCGGCCGAAGACTCTTACCCCCCTAAGGTTCGGTTTCTCGGCTTAGCGCATTATCGAGTTGCGGTTAACACGCACAGACAATGTAACGCAGTTAGTAACGTCAATATTAATTTGTGCCGATGTGCAATTTGATTACGGCACCAGGGTGTTCGGTTAACACGCTATAATAGCGGGTTGCATTAATATCCACGCCCAGTCGTAAGATCCCCCTCTTTCCTCAGCTCGCTGACAAACACGAGAACGAGAGCGTGCAACGTAATTTTTAGCTTGGCAGGCCGGGCCCGGTTCACCGTTGCTATTTGCATAATTCTCTTCGCCGCAATACACCACCTTCTTTTGCTAGCAATACACCGGTCCGCGACGATCCTCCAGGTTTGGAAAGAGGTTGTCCATGACAGCGGAAGAAGCGAAAAGTATGACGAAAATTTTTCATCGTTTTAAAGAGGACTTGGCGATGTGAACGGTACAACAACGAAAGGATTGTTCTCGTTGATACTCGAGCTATTCGTTAAAAGTTTTTTGTTGTCGTACTTTCGTGGCCTCGTTTTAATTTCGTTTTACCGCTGAGATCGTCGAGTGGGAGGTTTGTTCGAACGCGTGCTCAAACGTGTCAAAGTTCGAGAAGCTCGTCGGAAGGTAGAAGCAGTTGGAAAAGTGTACGTTAAAATTCACTTAGCCGCGACTCGCGTTATGCAATTCGCACGATTTCGCCCGACTTCCTCGTCCCGGTTACGTCCTCTTCCGTCTAGTCGCGACCGCTCGTTAAACATTCCTCGCGCGTCCTCGCGTCACGTACTTCGCTTGCTATCTTTGCCGATGCATCCGTGGAACACCTTCCGAGCGAGATTCCTTGTAAAACATCAGCCCAGCCGCTCGTTCGCCACCGTCTTTCCCTTTTATCTAACGGCTCGACTGTGTTTAAATGGATCCCCTTGCTCTCTGGTTTTGCAAAGTGCAGCCGAAGACGTGGCATCGGTAAACAGGGTGATAAGGGATGAGAAAAGCAGCGGGAAAGATCAATCGTTACGAAACAAGTAAAAGTCGCAAAAACAAAAGACATCGTCTTATTTAGTCAGCGGACGAAGATTTCTCGCAATAGCGAAATTTATAAGGTAAGATCCTCGTGATAAATCCGTACTTCTTTATTTTTCTTGATCCCATTTTCGTTCCTCGTTGCTTGGTATCGGTCTTCCTGTCGGTATTTTTTCAAGCACCGCGTGCCAGGATAAATACGGAGAGAATAGTCTACGGCTTTCTACGTACGTGGGTGAACGTAGTAAGAAATTAGGACGCAGCTGTTACGGTGTCACGTTACACTGAAAATCTTTGGCGTTTTCGGTGGGTTCTGATTCTCTGTCCTCTGTCATTCGATTGCCATATAACGAACGATAAACGAAAGATGGAGAAAGGATCGATGGGAAAAATCGGGCCACGCGTTTTCCATACAAGGTTTCCGTTTGTTCGTACAGTCGGTTCGTTTAATGCCCTTATCTAAATGCTAACTACTTTTAATCTCGACCAGTTTCCACGAAGGGCGAAACTACGAACGCCGGATATTGGCTTCGTACCGGTAACCAATGGTTCTCACGCAACTGCGGTTTCACACGATATTGGAAACGGGCATAAGCCTGTAAAGGAGCCGGTCGTAGCGGCACGGATACGTTCGTATCGGGGAACTCGCTGTTAAACAATGCAAACGGACTGCTTCCAATTGAGCGGAAGCCGCTAGGAAAAATTGATTTATTCAGGATGGACGATTTATCGGCGATGCTGGGCTTCGAGACACGCTCGAATAGAGACACGTTGCTTTCACCAGTGTTATACGTGTTCTTTATATTGGAATGAATTTGTTTGTCCGGCGAAAATTTACGCGGTGTTACGTTCTCGTTACTCATCGCTCTTGGATAATTTACACGGTGTAATTCCTCTTCGATATTCACGAAAAGGAGTTATCCGTCGTTGATCGGCAGGAGAATGCTTTCTAATTATGCGTTCGCGATTTGACGCGATTACAATCGAAGAAATTGATCTTTAGACCAGCAGTCGATTATCGGATACTACATTTTGAATGCTAAATTATTCAGCAAACCAGTTTAGGAAAAATTGCTTCGAAGATAAATGCAGCAGATTATAAATACATATATCGGTGCATTCCGAAGCAAATTGCCGTTAAAACGACTGACACGATCGCGGTGAATTGTTCGTAGAAATTAAAAAGGCCACGAAATTTGGCAGGTCGCCAAGATTAATTATTGAGAAACATTATCGTCGAGGCGGAAAGAATTCGCAGACATTTAGGCGGAATATTACGCAGCTGTTTAATGGCGGAATAATGCAACCTTTTGTTGCCTGGGTTATTATAATGATTGAGGACACGTTAGCTATTTTACCTCTGCTGGTTTTTTAATTGTACGTCGTAATGAAGCATTGGGCGTGACGCGTAATAAAAGCCAGGACAGACGTATCACGTAACACGAGAAAGATACGTAAAAATTTACGAACGACGCGGGAGCAGAGAGTTTGGCGTCTGTGTTTCTCGTGGGATTTCGCGCGCTCCCAACGTAGATTTTCACGTTCCACCGGTCTTATCTGACGATCGTAATTCATTGTGACCGTTCTCGATGATAAGGTTAAGCTAATTAGGGCATTTATCGTTGAGTCCGGGATAATTATGGGGTTCATGCGGTTCATGGGGCGCAGTACGAAAGAAACGGAGGCGCGTTATCTTATCGAGGGTGGATTTGTCGCGAGTTTGTCCGATGTATCTCGGTCACGAGCTTCTTTCGTTTCGCTTGTGGCCTCCATCGAGTTTCCATTAAACGACGCGGCGCCCAATTACGAGCGTCTTCCTGGCTATCGCAACAGAAATAAACGATCGGTGTTTCGTTTGTTCAACGCCGCGCACGCGTGTTGCGTTAATTAATGATACTCTTATTTTTTTTGCCGATCGCCGCTGCACAGTTTAATTACGGCATTCATAGACTGTCGTAATTAAACTACGCGCGATCAAACATTATACGAGCCTGACCAGCGTCTTCTCCAGCTAGAAATACCTTCGGTAGCCGCGTTATTTGTCATTCTGCAAGTAGAAAATTATCATTTCACGGCTAATAAATCCCGCAGCTTCGAGTATGCCTTGGAGAACGAGTCGATTCCCTCGTATTAATTTTTCAAGCTGACTCAAAGAATTTAACGTGGGTGTTCTCATTAATAGCGGAAAACGCGTACATCAGCCGCGATCGATATTATCAAGCTTCCTATCGATAATATCGGAGCAGCAGTCTTTCTATCGGTACGTTAGGATACCTCGCCGATGATTCTGTGATTTCAATTTGTCGATCGCCCGTCTATCATCCGTAGAACACCCATGGAGAGTCCGAGGCTAGCCAACAGAGAATCGAATAGCCCGTTTCGCGACTCACAGCCATTTATATTCAGCCGACGCCAATGTCGAAAAGAAACAAGTTGGATCGTTGGCGAGATCAGAGCACGCTCGAGGCCATAATTCTCAGCTGCCCCTCGCGACGTCTCCACGTCCGTACGCAGAAATAGAAGTTCGGGTAAGTTCAGGGTCGTAGCCACGGTCTATGCCCAGACCTATCCCTATGCAAAGTTTAAACGATACGCGATACTCGGAGCGTCGGATCGAGCTCACAGTCGCATTTAACTTTCTCTCCCGTGTATATACTCCTTGGCTTAAAGAAATCTACTCACACGCGCCCCACATAGAACACATGTGTTCACACAGACACGACCAGAGTCCATCTTCTGTCTGAAGAACATCGTCACATCCGTCGCATCTGTGCATCACCATTCACTTCTTTTTTTTTCGGGGTCTTTCCTCTTCCCTTGTCTCGCACCCCACCCACTTACCACCACATGACGCCCTTCTCTCGTGCCACGACCCCGTACCCTTAAACGTTCCATCAGCGCGGTCCGTACAGGTCCGTACAAAAGAGACGCTCCCGCCACTCGACATTGAAAGGAGCTACCAATAAAGAAGGAAGGACATGGTTCAGCGAGCCCTTGCTCGCGCCCTCGCGGTGTTAATGCTTTTTATGGACCTTGACGCGCCTAGTCACCTCCCGTTGCACCTGCAATATGCACTCTCAATGGGGAATTCACGGTCCCTCCCTCGCCTCCTCTCTTTTTTTTTCTCTCTTTTCAAGAACACCCGTCCTCTCTCTATCATCGTACTCCCTTTTGGGGTCTCGATGCGTGCATGCTTCTTTTTCGTTAATATTTACGCGCGTCTCTCGTTGGCTGAATTTTCTCTTTTTCAGACGCCGCGTTCCACCCTCGGTAGTTGGGTTCGTGACGAGTTAATTAGCAGCGGATGCGCATTGAATCCGCAAGGTTCTCGTACCGCTAGATTTATTACGTATTCGACTACTTTAATCGCTTTTTCTGCTGGCCAATACGAATAGATACGTTCTTTTTAAAGCCAATAGAGCGGACTAGACCCTGGATCCTTTCGTGGATAAAGTTCTTGTTCCGTGTATTTCGAACTGTATTGTAAATTGACGTGAATTAAGCGGCGTTAGAACGGCCGAAGGCGGAACGTTTAATGCATTCTTCGTTGATTTATTCGCGTTGATTAGGAATTTCACACCGGCGACTTTATCTAGCAATTACTCTTTGTTACCGAAGCAAATATTTCACTGGCGAAGTTTCAAGCGGCCGCGATAAATAGGGAGCGAAATGAAAAAGCACGAAAGTTTGATGACACGGTTAGCTCGGTGCTACCTTTGAAAGTAAGTTAGCACGAACAGACTATAGAGAAGGCAGAGCGGGGTACGGTGAGGCGGCCAGAAATTTTAACAGGCCGGCAACCCGGTAGACATCCGCTTTCATGAAAATGAATACGCGACGTCCATTCGCTGTGAACGCGAGCGAGCCTTCAGCTTTCAGCCGTATTCGATTTATTTACATTAAACCCGGGCTTGTACATAAATTTGTCCTTTTTGGTTGTCTTTCCTTCTTTTTTCCTCTCTGTCTCTCTTTTTTTATGTTTGTTTTCCTCTCCTTTTTTCGCTTTATTTTTTATTTCGTTAAAACTCTGTGCGCCATAAATGACGCATCGCGTAAACGTCAGTCAAGTGGCGCGTAGACACAAGCCGAAATATAAGCGCGATATCATTTCCCCTTCGACACGGGTGCAATTTAATATTTCAACGATGCAACTAGTAGGCATCTCGTTCCGTGCAAATGAATTCGTCGGCCTCTCGCCGCGATCCGGAACATCGGTTTAAATTTTAACCATCCTCTCTCCCTTCGCGTTTCCCAAAGCTCTCGTGTTTTATTTCGTTCGAGCTGCCAAGCAGAATAGAGATTGGGCGGAGTAAAAAAAGAAAGAAAAAGAACAAATGAGCGAAAAAGGGAATCGGCCGAGGCCGCCTTTGATAGCAATTTTTCGCTTCCATAGTCCTCCATGAGAGCCTTCGTTTCCTGTACAACGCGTACTCCGCACGTTCTTTCTTTTCTACCGGGTAATTCGACTTTTTGATTTCTCTTCGGTCTTGTGCTCGCTGTCCAGGCACAATTTGCCCCGATACCTTTAATTTTCCCTCGGTTGTTATTATTTTGTGAAAGGATTTCGGGTAAGTTAGACCTCTGAAAATATCACCGGACGAAAGGAAAGGCGTCGTAGCGAGAAGCTGTGAGAAAACGTCAACGAAATATTATACCCGCGTGAAAATAACGGCGCAATATCGCAGCCGGCAACTGCTTGATATTTTAACAGAACATCTAGTAGATGTCCGGCCACACGAGAATGAATGCGCAGTCCTGCTGGCAAGTACCGTGGCCATGAAGAGCACGCTGTTTCGTGCCAGTTCATGGCACTTTTTGCACCGACCGTTACCCTCTCCAGGCTTCGTACGATCAACCAAGCCAGCCCGAATTGTCGTAAACGCTGGTTACGCTATTACGTTTATTAGTACTTTTATCGTCGTCGTCGTTACCATTGATAACATTTTTCTGGCTCCCGAAATGAATTATTTCTACTTGCATCTTTTTTCGAACGTATTATGATATTCAGAAAAAATTTATAGATACTAATCGAGGTGTAAAGTTAAGAGAGAATTTAGTTTTTTTTTTTTTTTTGGAGCGAAGGGGGATCAGTTGATCCATTTACTTTGACGATAGCTTTCAAAAGGTAACGTTCATCGGCTTACTTTCTGTTTTGAAGGACTAAATCCGTGCGAAGTCTGACTCGTTCACTTACAGCAGCTGACGGCTCGGGGTATCCTTTCCCCTTTAAATACTCTAGCATTCATCTGTCTGCGAAAGCAGTGCTCCTCTCTTACTCAGTCACCGTCAACAGCAGTTAGCTCGTGTCAGAAATTCGTCAGATTGACTTAGCCTTCGAACTTTGCCGTAACCCTCGTTATCGTAGGACGCCGTTACTGAAACACACTTTCTTATTGGAACATAAATTACCTTCTCTTATATCCAATGAACCAGTTTTGCACCTCCCGCGTCGATTCAATTGTTCCTAGCCCTTTTTAGCTTTTTTTAGATAACTAAATATCTACCACTGTTGCAATTATTTATAGCGTTTTTTATTTGAGGCGAAAGAATTCAAATAGGAACCTATCTGCCAATCGGAAGAATTTTATTAAAAACGTCCACGTTAATCCATTTTTACGTCGATGAAATTACGTTAATTATTTCATAGTACTTACTTTCATATCGATTAAATTAAATTAATTACTTTATGGGCAGTTCTTTCCATGTGAAATTATTTTGCTCGTTCATTATTAATTAAAAGCATCGCATTAAAGTTATTCTTCTCATATGAAATATCAAAAATTCGAAAAAGGTAGGATCCTTCCGTTCGTAAAAAAGTAATACGTGTTCAAGGGAATGAAATTAACACTCGCAGAAGGGAAGGACCTCTTTTGATACGGTACGGTTTTAAAAGGGCGCGCGAGAAACGATTGAGCGTCGGCGTCGTCGCGTGGTACCGCGGCAAAGTCGCAGCGTCAACATTTTCTGTGACAGGCTGGCAGAAAAATTTGCCGAGGAAGCTCGTTACTTTCGTTTCCGCGGAGCTCCCCCTTTTGCCTTGCTTCCTTCGCGTTCTTGAATAAGCGAGCCCAAAAATAATTCCAGTTCTCAGTCATTGCGAGGGCAGCGCGCCGAGACCATCGCTATCCATGAAACGTTTCTTGCGAAACGTCGAACGACAACTACAGGAAATGAATCCTCGAGCGTGGCAGTTTCGTGGAGGAACTCTTCAGGAACTCTTTTCCACGGTCGCTGCGCCTCTGCAACGTTTCTGCAGCGCTTCTGCAGCGAGCGAACGATGTCTGGCGTACGCTGATCTTTTCGATTTCTTTTTTCTTTTTTCCTTTCTCTCTCTCTCTCTCTCTCTCTCTCTCGTTCTTCTTCCAAAAGGAAGGGAATTCCCCTGGACGAAATTATTGAACCGAAGCACATCTTCTCGATTCGGGTTTTCTTCCCTTCTCGAAGTCACGGATAGTACGTGTCGGTTCGCGATCGAAGCGAACAGACATAGAGAGATGCTAATGGCATCTCGATAAAGCCTCGAATTGTTTTACGAGGACGCGACTGTGACGTTTAAAAGGATTCTTTTACTGTACTATTGTCGCTGTTACCTTCAAACGACGCGTTAGAGGGTAACAGCGATGCTTTAAAAATAATATCGACGAATGAAAGAAAAATGAGACGGGAAAACCGAGAAGGAATAGGAACGAAGAAAAGAGAGAATGCGGTCGTTACGAGCGTAATAATGGAACCGTCAACTACTACTACGTATCAAATGGGCCTGAGCGCAAAATGAATACGAGGAATAGCCGAGGAAATAAAACACTCGAAGGTCGGTGGGAAACGACTTTATCCAGCATTACGTACGCGCAGCATCGGCCTCGCCCGCGCTGTTTATTACATTTTGAATACAAAGCGAAACAAATTGCCGCGGCGCATTCGACGATGTTATCGATTTAGCCGCCGAGTGCCGGACTCGTTCGGCGAGAATGAAATAAAAAAGAAAAAATGAAAAAAAAAAACGCGCCAGACTTTTCGGCTAGCAGTTCGTTTCATTATACGACTCGCGGGATTTTTCCACGACTATTAAAGCGCGAGCCATCGAAAACGGCGAAGAATAAAAAGAGGCGGCTCACGCGCGTTTCGTTGTATCGAGTGGCCGAAGAAGAATCGATTTTATCGGCGCGCCGCACCGCGCCGCTTGCCCGCGTCTTCAAGGTTTTATTCGACAAACAAGCTCGATGAACGGTGGCTCGCGCCGCTCTTAAACGAGCCGCGATTAAATCCGTCGGCGTGCAAACATTTGCCTCTCGATCCTCAAGCTCCTCCATCGTTCCACGAGCGCACTCGCAACCACACAGATTTTTAAGCCGATCGAAAAAGATCTTGACGGCGTTTCTAAATAGACGACGGTGACACTGGCCGAAGGATGAAACCGATAAAGCATCATGGATTCGTTGGCTGAATCCGTTGATAAAACCGAAGCGCGCCTTTTTATCGTGTGCTCCATTTGAAACGACATGGGGGATTTTTAGCTTTCTCTGCCTCTCCTTTTCCCTCTGCCTTCCGCTTTCGCCATTCTCCATCAGATCCCTTTTCTTTCACCCTCTCGCTCCTTGCCTGTCCCCTCGAGTCGGCTCAACTCGACTTCACTCTCTGCTCGCCATTCGCCAACTTTCTCGAGGACTTTCTTGCCAAGAGAGAGAGAGAGAGAGAGAGAGAGAGAGAGAGAGAGAGACAGAGCGAGAGAGAAAGAGAGAGAGAGAGAGAGAAACGAGGGAAGAATCGAGAGAAATAGGACGATAAAGGGGTGCAATGGACGCGGAGGATAGGAAAAGGAGCATAGGAGAGCGACGAAGCTGGAAGGCGAAGGGGGAAGAACGAGCAAGGAGAAAGGAAGAAGGAAGAGGGCGCAATTAATCTCGAGGCTGAAGTTTTCTGGTGCAAGTCGGTCAACTAACCGGGCCAGGCAAAAGGGCTCCCTTTGTTTTAGCCAGAAAATAATAAAAAGGGGTAATGGTCCAACAGGGTGAGCCTTGGCTCCGGTACCGAGTACCGGCTCTGTCAGTTGTACGCCATTCACCACCACCACTTGCTCCCCCCATTCTCATCCCTTCCCCCAAGTTCCTCGTCGTCTCGTTTCTTTTTCCTTTTCTGTTCTTCTTTTTCTTCTTCCCTTCGCTTCCTTTGCTTCTTTTTTAATGGCTTCTCTCGTGGCGTAGGTATTACCGACGCGGCCTATTTTATACACTCTGTATATTTATCCGCCTTTTTCGTTCTTCGAAGACGCTGACTGTCGTTGCTCCGAGTTTTATTGTCCCAGCGTTTCGCATTGCAACGCCACGAAAGACGTCGGGTGAATCGGCTCGAAAGGAAAGAGAGGAAGACGCACGGCACGGCATCCCTTGAATACATCTCTGTGAAACAAACAGCGAATACGGGCTGGCTCGTGTTTCTCTTGAATAAGCGCTGAAAGATCCCGTTCGTCGAACGTTCCGCTCTGTGTTCTCTCCTCTACGTTCCCTCGATATTATCGCTCACCCCATTATACCACATAGGTATCGTCTCGTATCCTTTTCGCATACACATCGAACTTTGCAATATCACGTCAACGAAGCGCGATCGTTTAAACTTTTGTATTTATCATTTCATGATTACGATGTCGATGTTGACGGGCTCGTATCAGGATTAATTTATTTCCTACCGTCCCCTCGTTATTAAACGTCGGATCGGCGAAATAACGGGCGATAATTCGAAAATATTTGCGTAATTATCGGTAACGTGGCATTGCGCGCGCGTTACTCGATCGCATTAATCCAGTCACGATAGAAGGCAACCATTGCAACTCGAAACGTCCGAAATCCCGTTCAATATCAATTATGGATTACGAAATCGTACGCCAGCTTTTCACAGTCTCGGCTATATGACCGTCCACCCTCCCCACCCTCTTCACCCTCTCTGCCATCTCCGGTTGCCGCCTCTCACTCGTAGTTTCATATTGCTCGTGTATTCGAAACTAACCAGCGCTGCTGGCCGCAGTATAATTTGCTTAATTCTCGCGGTGCACCGGCAACGAGCTAACTTACGTCTCAGGTGTAACGACCTAACGATAACTCGGTTTCCATCGGAGAACACGTCGTGGCTGGGCAGCTTCGGTGAACTCAACTATTTGATAAGGCTCTCTGTGCGGTTTCGCGACTGGATCGGCACGACCCGTGCACGAGTATTGGTGGAAACGCGTTCGCTGTTCACGCGGGACGCAGCACCGCGGAATTATTCATCGAGGTCCGATCAACAATGGGAGAACGGTCGACGTCCTGTGGAGAAGAGGGGGATGCACACATATACAGAACGTGCCTTTCCAGAGGAAAGCAATTTTTAATTGTCCAAGCGCTGGGTCGCTTTTGCGTCACATCGTCGCTCTAATTAACTCGCGACCGCGTTGCCACGGAATAAAATTAACCGTCACAAATTACGCGAAGCCCTAAAGGTAATTTTCGCGAATGTTGCACGCGTCAACCCGAAGGATAAAAGGGAAAGTAACGATGGTCTTTTGTCGTTTGGCGCTGCGATCCCACGATCCGGCAACGTTGAACTTTTCAGCTCGCCCGTCGTCGCAACGTGAACAGGTTGTCTCGGAAAAAATACTCGGTGTCGCTCTGTCTACCGTTTGTGAAGTGCCCGTTGCTTTAATGATACCGCCGTCGAGGCTGGTTCAGATAGTTCACCGTATCGGAGATTAAGTCGAAAGTTGCCTAACAGGATCCTACAGGATGGGTTGGTTCGATGTTGTTGCTGGACCAGATTTGGCTTCGGTTTATCCGACGATCGGTCTCGACTAATTCACCGAATCTGCCAGCCAATTCCGTACGATCGATTTTCTCTTTCTCTCTCTCTCTCTCTCTTTTTCTCTCTCTCTTTGCTCGGTATCTTTTCACATTTCTGTATTTCGATATCGATCGATGCTCTATAATAGTTTTCGAGTTTCAAGGTTGTGACGTGTCTCGTTCATACAATATCTTTAGCAAGCTTTTCCGAATCTCAACAGAAAAAGATTCCAAATTCTCGACGACTTTTAAATCTCATACGTGGCGGCGGATTGGAATTTACGAGATACCGCCGCGACCCATACGGAACGTAATTTCGACGCCGTTTTAAAAAGTATCGATCGAGGTGGAAGAGGGAAATTGAACTGTAGACGAACATCGGGGGGAAGCTATCGCGTTGGTTTTACGGGACTTCCTTCGCATCGCGGAGAAGAGAGGGTGGATCTGTTTAAATGGTATCGCCGTGCTGGAGCCATCAATAGCGAGCAAAAGCAGAAAAAAGAACGATATATAAATATCGTTTTCGCGTAAGCGAGGCTCCTCTCGGTTCAAACCAGTCGCCTTTCATAGAAATTCCGCGGCGATATTGAGAGGCCTGCGTACACTTTATGCCTTAAACTTCGATATAATGCATCTATATTTAATCTTTCTATACCGTGTCAATTACGAAGTTAAATTACTTCATTCGCGTTTCGCGGTGGATTATTTATTTTTTCCTCTTTTCTTTAATCACTTAAACCATTCGTGTGGCGAACATGAGAACGTGGCTCGACGTTTCGACTAAGACGGATTAATTACCGAAGACGCTGTGTAACCAGTCTTTGAGGATGTCGAAGGGAATGGGTCGCCACTGAAAACGAAGAATCACTGGCGTCGAGAGGAAAAAAAGTAGGTGGAATTGGAGCAAGGATTTAAAAAAAAAGAAAAAAAAAGAGAGAAGGTTAGCGATGGAGAGGAAGGCGATGGAAAACGAGAAGTCCAGACTTTGTTCGTAGCATTCAGACTCGTTCTCGGAGCATTGGAATCCTTGCGACTCATCTAAGGAACAACAGCAGACGGGACTGGTTGAATTCGTTTAATTACCCTCATTATTCATTTTAGCTTTGTCCGATTCAAACGAGACTTAGGCCACGCTTCGTCTGCGAAGCATCGTCACGGATGGTAATTACATCGGCCTTCCGGCTTGCAGTTAGATCGCGCGCGATCCGACGATTTTTCCAAACGAACGTTTCCTTCGTTGCTACCTATGTAGAAATAAAACGAGAAGGCCGAATTATGGAATTTCACGTATAAAAATGTCCAATAGTCGAATTAATTTCAGACAGCTAGATATCGAAACGTTATCGTTCAATTCACTGAGACATGGCTGTGTTGTAAATAAAATACGAGAGCTGCGGTGTTTTTAATATTGGAAATTAAATGTGAAATAATATACTGATTGGTGAACTGATGAAGTGTAGTTGAAATAAATGAAAATAAAATTGGAAAATTAACGGTTTGTAATTTAAGCGTATGGAGATGCAAAGTCACTGACCGATAGAAGTTCATTTACGGGCTCGAACGAGAAGAAAATGTTTCGCTTAAAAATAACATTTCGTTATATTCCGTTATATCATAAATTAATACTCGTCAATCTTTGAATAAGAAATAAACGACCGACCTTTCGTATAAATTTCCATTACTTTGGAGTAATTCGAAATTTCTAGCATGACCTAGAATCGACTGGAAAGAGATGTCGCGTGTTGTCACAGGTTTTTTCATGCTCTATTTTCGTCGCAAGTCGTACACTTGCAAGTGAGTGCACGTATTTCGTTCAGATTTTTAAATCATGGGACGAGCATATTGTCCCATCGTTGTTTTGTCCTTAAACGTTGATACGTTTTCGCGTGACGACCGAATGAGTCAACCATGGATAGAATATCGTCATAAACTACGGGCAAAAATATGGCGTTCGATGAGGAACACTCACCCTCGCTGTGAGTCACGACTTGGTCGCCGCTACACTCGTTAATTCGCCGAAAGATTCGCACACGAAGCACCGATGAAAAGATCGCGAAATAATTACGCCACTACCGATCATTTGAACATGGCGCGGGGTAAAGAAATATCTAGAAAAAAGAACAAGTATAAAGAAAATATATAATATATGAAATATATGAATAAATATATAATCATCATAGATGGTCGTAGAATATTCGTATTAATTTATTTCCGCACATTTTTGTACCTTTTCCCTTGCCTCGGTCGCTGCCTGGTTAGTCGTTAATTAATGAGAACGTTACGATGAGATTCCACGAGCCAAACGATATTAATGCCGAAACGAGCACGAAATTACATTTTGCGGATTTTCAAAAGCTTTCGGTTTGTAAACCAAATTAATATCGTAAGGTAAATACTAGCGGAAACAGCGTTTAAAAGGTATGACGGCTGATTAGCCCGGCACAGGTATTATCAAATCTATTCGATTCGTTCGTTGATACGCACGATATTTTCTATTCCACGCGATTCATCAAACACAATTCCCTATCAACCAAAAACTACCCAATTTTTCGCAAACACCAAAGGAATGGTTAACTTTTCTCTTTGTATTGCGAAATCGTAAAAACAATCGTGAAACGGACGTCGAAAATCCCTGATTCTATCGAGTTTCCGAGCAATTTGTTCTTAACACGAGCTCTGTTCGGCGCGATTGATCGGCCAGCAGGAAGCATTACCGCGATTCGCTCCAAACGATTCGACATCGGTGTCCGTGGTCGATGTCCGAACGGCACGCATCGTCTGTTATGACTCATTACTTTGGCCCGTGTGTACACGTTAATGGGCCGACAGAAGGAGGCGCGCTGCGGACAGCGTACGCGAGACCGGGTGTAATCACTTACGCCTCCGCGTTCGCTAGATGGTGGCTCGTCCGAGACAGGGCCAGTTGGGGTGAGATAGAACGTGGAGGGGTGAGTCAGAGGCGCTCGTGCTGTCACGCACGTGACGTGTTGCGCGATTATCATATAGCGAAACCTCACGTTGGCCGTGTAGTCGCCGACGAGGAAAGTGACACGCGACACATTTCCGAAGGTCGGACGATACAGTGTTTGTCGTTCCGTGTTATAGACAAGTCGAAGAAAGGGTGGTTACGTTAATTGGGTGGCACGTGCACGTGGTTGGTTGAAATTACCTCCCCGTTGTTGAACATCGAATGTATTACACGCATTTGAGGTTAATTTTGAATTGAAATCGTAACGTGGAATCAATCGATAACGTGATTTTATTAATTAGACAATTAATACTTAATTAATATTGGCCGCGTTAATACGATGCGATGAACGATAATTAAAGCTACATTTAGTTATTAATTGCACAGCCTTCAATTCTTCAGCCGTTTACACGAAACCGCACGATATTCGTTAATTACGCTCGTCGAGCAAACTTTATCTTCCTGAACGGCGCGTGTTTGTTGAATCACGCGTGCATACTTTTACCACCCTCTTTTTTCTACAAATATATGTACATTTCTCCCTCTCTCGGCCCTTTTTATATTCTAATTTCACTTATCGACAAACCTTTATTCACGTTGCCAGCGATATGTCCATTCTCGGGGTTCGCCACGCGAGCCAACACAAAGGAAATTACAAGGCTGAGCCTTGAAGATAATATCGAAGCTAAATATTTGAGCAGAAATAGCGCGCGATCGCTTGTTTGTCCTCCATGTTTAAAATAGATTTAAATCGTCACGATTTGAAAACCAGCGAAAATCAAGATTTTACCCTTTGAAGATTCTGTTCTGCTTTCGTTCTCCGACGTATTCGACTTATTTCCTTTCTGCCTCTAACCGCGATGCGTTCGTACGCCCGCACCAACTATCGTGTGAGTATTAATAACGCACAGAAGCAGGTAAATTTTGGAATTATTAACCAACGGGATGGAACGCACGTATAAGCGCAAGTATATTTAGCAGTCGTTATATTCGGGTTAACGCGGTAAACGTCGTTAAGCAAAGCTAGTAGCTGCAAGTGTCGTAACTCCGTAGACTGGACCGCGTTGTCAAAGGACATTATCGATCGAATCGATGGCGAATCGATATTCTAGCAGCGTTATCGGTGCCAAAGGAGAGGAGAGCTTCTTTCGTATAGTTCCTCTGGCTCCACTCTACGAAGGGTAGATTCTTCGAAGATCAATTTCGCGGTCCCAAGGACTCATGGTCGAGGATTTATTAACGCTGTAAACTGTGTCCTGGTCCCGTTTACGTGAAATTTAACGGTGGCACGTTCAATCGGTGAATAAAAGCTCTTAAAATACCTTACCCGATAGCCGCGAAAGCGGTTTTGGTGCATCGTGGTACGCGCGAACTATGGCACGCGATGTATCCGGCAGTGAATTATTTTTTCTCTCCTCTCTCCTCTTCCTCGTCCTCCACTTGCCACTGCCGCCACCCCTCCTCCCCCCGCCCTTTGCTCAACCATTTCCATTCGCTTCGTTTTCATACCGTTGATCGAATCAATTTGCCATGCGTCGCCTGTGTATTCCGTGTTTATTAAATGGCCTCGTCGAGCATTTGCATGAAAATGTTAAAAAATCCAAATTGGCCGAATTATCTGCGAGCACGATCTGCCCAGGCCGTCGTGGTCCGCCTCGCAATTACTTTGCACTGGTAATGCATTTCCGCTGGCCGCGTGACTCGCCAACGAAAAACGAGGCGTCCGACCAAAAGAACAGAGTAGAAGACAAATAAAATAAAAGAAAAATACGTGTAGAAAAGAATCTGGAAAAAACGAGAAACACAGGCGGTCACGAAAGTATCCGGCTACCTGGGAATTTCACATTATCACTTAAAATGTAATTTTGCACCTTATAGTCTTTGTTCTCCGATCGTTAGACCCTCGCTGTTTAGCGAAACAACAAGTAATTATCAAAAATAGATTTTCATTAATTTTCTCTTCGTCATTCGTGTACAGTACTTCGTAACAGTAGTTCGTCAGCGTTTTTCCTTTCCTATTATGCGATATTAGTATTCTCCCGTTTAGTCATAAAGCCACGTTAATCAGAAAATCAACAAAAATGTACTCGTTGCACGTCTCTCCCGTGATTCTCATATATGTCAAATACGCTATCTATTCAAGCACTAATACGTTCCTGCAGCGCATATTATTTTCATTTTCTTTTTTTCGTCGAGCCGTTCTTCCGTTCGGGAGTTGCAACTGTCAATGGGCGCGTTTCAATCAATATTCAGGAGGAGTCGTTGCGGTCGTAAATCAGTATCCACTCGGTGCACCGAATCATGTTCGATCTTGAAAATTGGTTAACCGCTGGTCCCGAAAAAGTCAAAAGTCAACCTCCGATAAGTCGCGGGTCGCGCGCGCAATACGTTCAAATCTCAATTTGGACTTTCATATTTTACACGAGAGAATATAAGCGGCGCTTAATACGCGTTGGAAATCGCACACGTTGTCGATCTCCATTGTTTGCTGCTTGCGATAAGATATTTCTAACATACGAGTCTGTTATGTCCATACGTTCCGCTCGATTGTGTGCTCGATAGTAACTGTTGCGCCAAAATGGGCTCGCGAATGGACGATGATTGACTCGTTTCATGGCTGCTGTTACGATCAATTAATATCCTCGCCGTGTATGGTTACGGCGTAACGAATTGATCGTTTAAGATCATCAGGAAGCGAATTTCCAAATTGTTACTCCGTCACCGTTGAGATTTAAGTGCACTGTTTTCGAATATATCTTGAAGTAGTTTCGGAAGCGATAGTAAACTTGCGAGCGAGGGAAAAAAATGGTCACGCGTGGCACCGTTCACGGTGGGTGGCTGGCTGGCTTTGAATTCACTCGATGCGAAGCAAACAAGCATTGTATTGTAACGATACACGAATGTTTAAACTGTAGGAAATTAAAACACGTTTGTCGAGTCTTGATTCATTTGTTTTATCGGCTCTATTTTGTTTTATTTTTATCTTCTTTCGAGTTCCATCAAGTGTACAAAATTCCTCATGGTTTTTTCATCCTCGGTACTTTTAGTCGGTCGCGTTTCCTATAGCAGATTGCTTTTAATATACGTTTCCAGATTTGGTTTATACTTCGACAACAATAGGACCAATTAATGTTGCATATAACACATAATATATCGATAAAAGGTTTCTACAAACGGTCGCATATTTTCGTAATTTCTATTGATTTTCTGATTTTATGATTAAGGAAGAACGTTTTCATTTTTAAAAGCGAGAAGAATCTGTTATAGCGAAAGATATAGTTAATGAATTTTTGCTGAAGATATCGGTATACGTATTGGGCTGAGTAATATTTTAACGCTAACGGTCTTTTATAATATTTCGAAAATTTTTGACGAGATAAAATGGCGCACTTTAAACTCCAAAATCAAATGTAAAGACAATTTGGTGATATAAGATCGATTAACAACGTAATGAATCTCAAAACTGCTTCTCTGTACAAGAATAGGAAATATAACGTACCGTTTTCTTGCTTTGCAATCTCTATATTATATCGATATAAGAAATATTTGGAAGAATTTGACAATCGCCGCGAAAAAGATGATTACACACGCCGGCCCGTAATGCCTTTAATAATTATCTCGATGATATTTCAATTTCCAACGACAATGTGGTAAAATGGCGAAAGAATTTCACGTGGCTTTTCGGGGATTTGTCGGGGATGTAAGGCGCGCGACTTCAATTTCTTCGTTTCGTCGGCTGGAACAACGTATTCCCGCGGCGTGTATTCACGGCATATTCGAGGAAAATGAAAACGCCCACGCGACATTGGCTACGAACTGACGTATTTCCCCGTGTATTGGGAAATATCCCGGTGATTCTCCTCCTCCCATCCTCCCGTCCATCGTCGTCTCTTCAAAGCCGCGTTTCCAACTAGAAATCATTCGCACCGTCAGCTTGGAGAAGAAATCCGGGAAAGTCAAGTGTCTCGGTTGAAGATTATACTCTTACGTCTGTGTCGCGAGGAAATACGGGAAAAACATCGAAAAACGTCAAACTTGCAGTATGACGCACGCTCTCTGGCAATACTCACATGTCATGTTAACAGTTTGCTGAGACACGAGGCTGTGGATAGGATGCTGTTCGATCTTCTCTGTGGATGCTGCCTAGGCGTCCCTGTGATGGATTGATCCAGCAGGGATAATGGGTGAAGACCTGTCTAAATTTCCAGATTGACAGAATTCGTGTGTTTATAGAACGTGCGTGGTGTAATATTGGATGAACCAGGTGCGTCTGTGATGCGCGTGGAATCAGAATCTGCCACGAGGTTTAGCCAAGCCACGACTGGGATTTTTGTGTCCGAATGTCGATCTCATTTTTCCTTTCAACGGGCGATGCTTTTGGAAAATTCGTATGCATAATTGGAAAGGGAATTGATACGTTAACGACATTCACGATAATTCTTATATATTTTTCTCGGAAAGAATTTCTTAACGATAGAAACACGCTACATAACTGAGATAAAAGGACCCCTAGAAATATTATCAAAGCGATCTTTCATTTTATAATGCTTCTTCAAACGATATCAAACTAGCTACAAGAAGAAAAGGCACGATAAAAGGAATTGAATTTAAAGTTTAAGAAAAATAGCATATAATTGGATCGATAAGTCAAGATATGTTAATAATAATACTTCTTCGATATTTTCCTCTAAGACTGAGAAATGTTTTAACAATAAAAATAAAGTTGAGAGTGACTTAAAGAACGTAGCAGGCCTAAGGACCTATAAATGTTAAGAACGTTCTTTCCTTTTATAATTCTTATTCGAATAGCATGAAAGCACGCGGTGAAGTAACAAGGGAAAAAGAACTAAATTCGAACGATCGGCAATTGTAGTCGTTCCGTTGATAACACTCGCAACGGTCGAGCGTTGTCCCGGCCCGGTTTGACGAGTTTATCAGTGACACGCCTCCGGACATTTCGCCGGAGTTACTAATAGATCCGAAAGCGCAATGCTCCGTCATTTCCATGATTAAGCTGCCGTTGGCGGTGTTCCTCGAACGAGCCTGAACGCGAACCGCGTAATTGCGGTGTTGCGACGAGCGAATGGGTCTGGCGATGCCATTTGGCTCATTATGATCGCTTTTGCGAGATAGTTGCCTTCTCTAGTGGAGCAACGTGTATATTTTCGTGCGAAGATTATCTAATCGATGATGTCTAGCACTTTACGAAAGAATTTATATTAAACTTCTTAATTCGTTATTTTCAATTTTCCTCGATAGCGATTCTTACCCAAACCAATCGTAGAAATTGATAGTCGATCGAACAATTCAGTCAGCGATCGTGACAGTTATCGTATCATGATTGAACGAAACGACTAGTTAATTTTAAAATCGACTCGTCTGCCAGTTGATGGATCCGACGAAGAATTGAACAATCGTTCAAGTAAAACGCCCCAAACGTTTGAATTATATAACAGGACAGATTGTATCGTATTTGACTCTAAATCGAGTCGTACCGATGAAATTTACGTCTGACAATTGTGGAAGCGACATTTAGTGAATGAAAAAAGTAAGTGATCGAGGTCGGAGAATACGATTTCATTTAGACCTCGTAGAAAGTGAAATTCCCATGATTTGTGTATTTAATGAAACGTCAATCTCTGTCTTCTTGACAGACGAACGACATAGACGTGGTGGCTGATGATTTATCGATAGCACACGTTCGACGCGATGCTGGCTACATCTTCGACGAGCATCGAATCGAAGCGCGAATTAATCGTCGTCGAAACGGAGTGAAATTTCCGACTCTTCGTTGATTTTCAACCGATGCATTCTGGCGGCTATTGTTTCGTTGCGACTTATTAGCACCGAGTCAGTTGAGAAATGTTCAAGATCACCGTTTTGCAAGAATCGAAATCCCCTGTCTCTCATTCTCTGTTGCTGCTTCCATTTTCGGCATGAACGAGCACCAGCGTTGCTTATTCCGCGTGTGACCGCGCTGAGGTACGAAAATTTTCCAATCGAACTTTTTCCCGCTCCCCTCTTTTCTTTCTCGTAGAGTGACGGCCAGAAAAACTAACCGACAGACATTGATTGTTCTCGCGCGACCCGAAATTCGATTTCGCGCTCCCTCCGTCTCTACAACCTCTAACCGTACATTGGCGCTGTTAATTGATCCATTTACGATTTGACGTTCGATCGAAGTGGATTTTAAACGACGTTTGCGACGCTGCAAATATTTTCTAGTCGATTCGTATCATAACGACCGTAATCTTCCGCGTGGGCTCGTCTGGTTGTTAACGAAGTTGAAAATAAACGAGTTGAGCTTCTTCGATATACAAATAGGAATTTGTCGAGACGTTATTTTTTGAATAACGACAAAAACTATAGTTAAAGGATAGGATGATTATAGAGCAAATAGCAGTTCCTAACAATTTAGATCTTCGGACGTTAAGTAATGGAAAGATAATGTTAGACGTTAAGTTAGTAAGTAAAGTAGTTAAATGTTTTATACCATGTTTAGATATTATCGAATTTATTCCCTTGAGATATATCATCAAGACGCTAAAGTTTTCTTTCATGCATACGGAACAGCATCGTGCAACATACAGATATTTCATTTATGCAAATTGTATGACTAATCAAATCAACCTTGTCCATCAGCCAGATTTATCTACCTGGTCAATCCCTATTACCTTTGAAGCGACTATTTCTTTACGAGTATATCATAGCAATTTATACGTAACTTATTTTTTATTCCATCTTTTATGGTCCCCTAGAATTTATCCTGTAAATAAGTAAATAAATAAATGAATAATAATAGTAGAGATGTACCGAATAGAGCTTAACAGACGTAACGAATAGCTGACACCTTTTGAGGTTTTGTTATCTCGAAAGATGCACAAGATGACCGAGTAGATTATTCGGTTGTACGTCGAGTGACTTGTTTCGAATTCTCTAGAGACCGGGGTTGGTCTAACCTTATCTTATGTAATTTGCCTTTCCCAAAGGACTTCTTTGGTCAGTTGCTCGAATCGAGTGTATCTTCAGAAATGGAAATACCAAGCGATACGGTTACCTTTGAAGCGTTATGGACGGATTCTATCTTTATCTCAAAAGTGCTCCGAATTTTCCAAGCTGTATTTTATATGCACTTGTTGGCAAAAAAAAGTGTTCGAATACTCAACATATTATATTATTAATAACATATTACGTTGACAATTTTTATGAATATACCACGTACATTGTGCAAGACTTTGAAATTTCATTAGCGTTAGCAGACTACAGTGGAGAATCAAAATGTATATACAGGTTACAAAGCGTTTATCACAAACATATGATTAACAAAAAGTTACTGTATAGTGTGAATAATTGCCTTAATGGTTCCGTTAAATATTGAGATTTATATAGTGAGTAATTAACTGATGTTTAAACTAATGTCAAAAACACACTTTATCAATATGTCATACAACTTTTCTTTACGTTCCTTTTAATTAAATTTCGTACATTTCATTTTCAAAGTATCAAATAATTTTTGTAATTATACAAAAGTACCTACCGTTAAAGTGATACCAAGAATAATATTTAAATTAGACTTAATTAATACGCAAGTAAAATGGTATGCAATATTCCAAGTACAGTCACTGTAGCCATATCAAAGTAAGTTTCCACACATGTTCAAATACTTTCACGAACATGTATTTAATCTCGACTGTTTGAACTCTACCACGTTTGATCAATTCTAACGTCTTGTTATAACCTGTATGTAACTTCTAATGTAACTTGAAATATACGAAATCCTTCGGGCCCAATTTATCGCAATATCGATACCTGCATGGGATAGGCAATGATACGCGCAATATGTGCGCGCAAACACCATCTGCATCATTCGCTGACGTATAACTACCGCGTTTACGGCTCGTTATTTCGCACCGTCGTCGTCGTGTCACGTATACTTCACGCGTATTTCGAAAACCAGCCCTCGTGTCACGGCTTTCTCGCGAAACGTAATGCCGCGGCCTGTTTATAGCGTTCGCAGCGTCGACTCGTTTTCCCTAGTCGGCTCTTTTGCTTACTTTTTCAATCTTCGTCATGTGGAAATACGACCCACGGCTTCTCTTCCTGTGGAACTTGTTCCAGTCGATACCGGTTCATGCGAGTCACTCGACGTCTTAGACTAGTCTGGACAATATGTCGTTTTCTCTACTTCTAGCTGGTTACCTGTAATCACGCATTATACCGCGTTCACGTTGATCGGAAGTATCCCGAAACAGTTGATAAGCTGCTTGCGTATTGGTTGTCAATGAAGGAAGCATTGTGTTCACGTCTAGAGTAGAAACTAGAGTGCGCAACATAAACTTCGATACACAGTAGAATTCCATGTATATGAATCCATAGGGCATAACTGATCGTATAACTGGAGTTTATGCAATAAGAGTTCGGTGTTCGAAATTATCGAGAACTTTAGTTACATTCATACACTTGGGACGCTCGTACAAACGATTTACACGCTCGTGCTACGTCTAGAACTACAACGTCTTTTCTATATTTCAGTAGCAACGCCGCACGAAACTTTATAGCAGTTTTGCTAAGATAAATAGGGTGCATACTAAAAACCAGTAATTCCAGTGTTAACGAACGCTATTCGCGACCTGTTTGCTAATACCACTTTAGTTTTCCTGAAAGCGCATAACGAGCATCCTCGCACTTCCCTTTCTTTCGAAATAATTGAATTGCGCATCGTTAACCACGTAGCGCTACGTACGGACTACCAGCCTTCGCAATAACATCCATCCAACATAACGCCGCCAAAACTCTATGTCGTAAATCCTACTTTACCCGTGAACGAAAGACACGAACGAGCCGGTCGATCGACGGCCCGAAATTTCGTCCAGAAACGTTTCGCGCTTTTACGACGTCGAACAGGGTGGTGGAACTCGTTGGCCCGGCTCGTTTACCGTTCACCGGATTACTGGGTCCGTAAACGTTCTCGGGCCGCCGCTTAACGGCGAGATCCTGGCTGTATTTAAGCCCATAGGATATTACTCGGTTCGGTGGAACGCTAATTACGACCACCGTGTTCGTGGTAATTAGAATTTACTTTCTTCCTAAGGGTGCCACGGCTTCGGGTCGCGCAATTCGTACGCTACCTCTCCTCTCTCCCTTTCTCTCTCTCTCTCTCCTTCTGTCTCTTTCTCTGTCGCGCGAATAGTGGCGAGTTTCATGCAAGCTCGTCTCGGAGCACCGCTGGGAACGCGGCATTATTTCGTAGATTAAGCGGTAACGCGAGAAGGCAACGGCGCGGTAACGCGAGCCCCTGAGTTCACGGTGGCGCGGATTTTCGCGACTCAAGGAAAGGAGGGGTCAGCTCGAAAAGATCTTGGAGTTTTTAATTCCGGTATAATTGTCTCTCGGGGTCTGCGGGTTTCGTGGCCAGCCTGGGACGAGTAATCCCCCCGGTGAAACCGGCC
>NT_179893.1:423191-443772 GCF_000188095.3 Bombus impatiens | reverse complement strand
CGTCTCGATTGTTAAAGTTTCTAGCCGGCCGGATGGTGGGAGAACAAACGAAACTCCGGAAAACGGAATATCGAGTTGAGGAACAGCGTGCTGTCCGTTAATCCCGGCGCAAACGAAAGCGTTTTGCGATAATATTAAATAACTCCGGAGCTTTGTTCGTTGTCGTTGTCGTTTGATCTGGCGACAAACGTTTGCCCTTTGTAACGAAACATGTTTCGGTGTTGAAGGAACGGGCGCGGCTCCAATCCTCTGATTCTGAACGAAATTTCATCGTAGGATTAGTCGTGTTCCTACTTCGTTCTTGCAAAACATTGTATCTTTTTATATTTTGGCGAAACGAAGCTTAGAAATCGCGAGACCTTTCGAGTTTCCAACTTTCCGCCAATCGACGCGCAGTTCTCGCGCTATCACCGCGACTCTACCGGGTTGCTTTGAAATGCGACGTGGAAATCCTGCGGCTGACCCTATTCTCGCCCGCTTTCCAGGTTACGTCACCTTTCTTGATCGCTTTTTGAATGTTTCCGAGAAGAGAATTCGAACGTGTGGCCTGGCGCCGCGCTGGTTATTTACTACCGTAACTTGGGGAGGAAAAGGTTCGGGGTCGAAAACCCGAAGGAAGACACGGGCGGGAAGACGAGAGCGGGAAGAAAAAACGGTGTGCTGAAAATCGTTAGTTCCGTGGAACGCTATTTGGTATTTCAGACGTCGAACGCGTGATTGAAAAGACAAATAATTTAAGATTCGTTCCCGGTTTCTAAGCAAATTCATTGACAACGAGAATCGGTAATATCATCCTCACTATACCAATTTTAGACTATAAAATTCCAGTCTCGGTCTAAACATTTCACACGAGTCAGGAATTTCAAACAAACCACGGAACAATTTACATTCCGTACGAAGTAGAGCCCACGCCAAAATTCCATCCAATCAAACAACGTCTATAGACATTTGTTTATTTTCAAACAGTATTTCAACGTGTTTCACTTGTAAATAAATTTGCAGTTCGTAAAGGGTAGAGTTGGTTTTGTGAAGGAATGTCGATTTTGTTCGTTGCTCGTTCTCCATAGCCGTGGAAGCGCCTCGTCTAGGGGTAAATGGTTAACGGCTGAGGAAGCTTAAAAGGGCATCGGTTTGAACGGGATTCCGTGCAAGCAGCTGATCGACTCGAGCCCCGTAGGGTTGTCGGAGCGTCTGGCCTGGTTATTTTCGGAGTTCTCTCGCCTCGAGGAAAGGAAACGGAGACGGATGGCGCGAGACGGAGATCGCGAGCCGAGCGTCTCACGGATTTCCGGACAGCGAAGACCGTTCGCCTGTAACCCGCGACGGAAATAAAAGCAACCGGCGCGGCGAGCAGGGAACCTGGCATACGTGTACGTGATGTCCTTTACGTGAGCCGCAGCTAGAAAAAGCCTCCCTCCACGTACGTACGCGCGCTTCGCATTTATTATCGTTCGAGTCTCGAGGTTTCGACGTTTAGTTTCCCCGAAACGCAAGCGCGTGTCTATTTTCGAACGGGCGAGATTTGCGTTGCTTTCGGGCCAAGTTGGATGAAATTAGGGCTCCCTTGCGATCAGGCAAGGAGATTTCGATGGAAACCAAAGTGAACTCTCTGTGGAAGCTCGAGAATTCGTGCGAGACTAATTTGGGATGAGCGATGTTAGCATCTTATTGTTTATTTATTATCACATTTACGACGGGCTATGCTAATTGGAGTTTCGTGTGAAACGATCACGTTGGCTCGAAATATTTCAAGATTCTTTCGTGAATGTATCGTTCGTGTTACTCGAGGTATATTACTCGAAGAACACATTTTGAAATTTCATCGATGGGACAACGACTGTTCTAATTATATTAACGAAACGTATCGTTATATTAATAAGGTTTAATAACATGCAGTGAAACCATCTTCAGCACTAATTAGGTACATGTATGTTTAAGATAACTTTCACCAATGCTGTATTTAACACATAGCTATATTACTTCCACGGAATCTACGTTTGCGGTGGATCTTGTAACTTCTAATTCTAGGTATATATGCACGTATCCAGATTTGTGTAAAATCTTCTCGATACAATCACGATATTCGTGTCTTATTACAATATTAACGCAGCTTTAAAAAGTTTTACATGGAACACTATATTTCGTTTCTATATATATATATATATATATATATATACATGAAGATTTCTGTAATAATGTCGAAATTATTACAGTTGTTTTGCATATTAAATAATAGAATCCTTTTTAACGTATCCTTAAATTTTCATACTAATGGATCGATTAATTTAATGGCGATAATATAATTAATTACGTTTGTACACGAATCAATTGTTAATAACGTAATAACGCAATAGTAAAAAGCGCATTAGAAGTGATAAACAAGAAATAATTAAGCAATAAATAACACACAAGTAATAAAACAGGGTATAAAAACGTGGAAAATAAAGCACTGTAAACGAAACAAACTTTATACAACAGCGAAGAGACAAAAACTAAAATAGATAGCGTGGGTTGATATAATACGTCCGGTCTATTTTCTTTCTACCTTCTTCCTTGCGTACTTCCGCTGGATTCGCAGAAAATCTTATAAAAAGCACAGGTTAAAATTTGCTATCGTTTCCAGAGCATTGTACCAGACGATTGTCTCTCGGCGATGTATTGATTGCTATTCTAATTTCAGTGATTATTACTCATCAGTTAATATCCAGTGATTATTCTGATCGTTACTAATTTATTGGAATGGCTAAATCGCGATAAAAAGTTCTTCTTAGAGAGTTTTATACTTAGCCGACCTTGACTGACGGAGTCGAAATAACTTGCACGATGTTTGCTGACTCGTACAGTCGCACACGTTCGACTTCATTTACGTATACCGCGGCTACGTTTATATTCGTATCAATGTCAGTAGGATCATCGATACTATTTCGTATTACAGTGTGATATCGCGAGAATTCGAATTATCGTATTATCGATCGTTTAAAGAAATCCTTCTCGTCATTGCTGCGCCATTTAGGTGTAATCGCGAGGCGAATCTAAGAAAAAAAAAAAGAAAAAAAGGAATGAAAATGGACAGAATGAACGCAACTCTCGTTGAAATGAATCGTCCACGATTTCATCTGTTAAAATTCCACGAATCTTCGATGCTGTGGATCATCGTCAGGCCTTTTGAAATCTCAATTATCGTTTAACGTAATCAACAAACGAGCAACCAATCCGACTGTTTGCAATTGTCGTGATAACGTATCGTGGACCCTGTAATATCGGTGGGCGTTCTCTGGCGTTGGTAACTGGATCGTGTCTCTCTTTTCGTCGCTCTTTCCTCTCCACGTTCTCTTCTCTGTTTCGTTTATCTCTGTTCATCTGAAATCGGTGCGACCCTCCGAAAATCTGCAGGTGACAGGTCGTCCCTGATCGTATCACTCGTAATTAAATGAGTCACGTGCATCCTATGTCCGTGAATATTCGAACGAACGAATATTCGTTCATCAGTGAACTTTGTAACGCGTTCTCTAATTCATCAGAGCGTCGGATAGCCTTATATTAGTTGAGTTAAGCCAGCTACCAGTGACGCAGCTGACCCTTTTGAAATCGCAGCCATGGTATGGCACGAATGATTCGAGAGTAGAGAATAATTGGTTTAATACTATGTTTGTGTCTCGAGGCGTGATGTTTTTGCACAATTGCGGAAAACGTATCCTCTTAAGATTAAACGAACGATCACCGCGAATCGAGTTAATAGTTTCAACTTGCTCTCGTGAGAATCGCGCGGTCTTTCAAACAACAATTTACCTTAAACATCGCGATGATGTTTATCAAAAAACGAGTACGTAGAATCTGAACGCGTTTCTTGGCGCTTTTCTAGTCGCGTTTCTTTGCGCGTTTCTTTCCATGCACACGCGGCTGGAAATCTTCGGATGATGATTCTTTGGAATCACGTATCGTACGACACGGGGCGAACGTTGGCCCCGCAATTACGATTTGAGAAACGCATTGCAACGCGAAACATTTTATTGCCGTACGTGACAAATCCCGCGGCACGTCGCCTTAACTCCGGTGAACTCATAAAACTCGCGAAATGATTTTATAGCTCGAAGTTTCCGCGACTTACGGCCCGGCGTCTGGTTAAATCGTCGAGGGAAGCACGAGAGAAGGCTCCGTGAAATTGTGCCGTGACCAATGGTAAATAGCTATCGGCCGATCTTGTACGCCGCTTTATACGTTTATCTTTATATCGTCGTGTGTCGGTAACATAAATCGTCGATTTGTTTGTCTACTAAGCGAGGAAAAATATCGCTTGATTATATACAATCGGCGAACAATGCTACGTCGATTAACCTATTTTCGGTGTGGCGAAACACGAATAGGGGAAAAACAGCAAACCGCCCTGCTTTTTTTTTAAGAATAAAACGAACCGACATATACTAGGAGCGCGATATCGATAATCCTTGACGGATTCGTTGTATTTTTTAAAATTGAAACTGTGTTGCGATTTAAAAGGATTACGATGTAAAAATAATTCGAAAATGGAACGCGCGCTTGCTCTATGTTGAAATTTATCAGCGTCGGAAACCACTTCGTACGCAAGGTAGTGCGAGAGGTATTGGTAAATGGATGCGACAGGTCACTGATCGGAGAGAGAGAGAGAGAGAAAGAGAGAGAGAGAAACTTCTTTTTTAGATAACAAATACATAAAAGGATGAATGCCGCCCAGGCTCCAATTTTAGGATTTCAATTTACTAAATCAATAAATCCACGAAGCTGATTATTCTCTTTGATAAAGTACGTTAATACATCGACAGAGATAACGATTAAAGACAAGAGAATTTTTTTAATTTGCGCATCCAACGATGGTGATGCGTAGTTCAGGCACAGTTCAGTCCGAGGAGTCATTAACAGCACGTAGCACAATATAGTTGTAGCTGATTGTAGTTCTCGTTCCTTGCTCTTTGCACTTGGCAGTGCAAAATTTCTGCTAGACGCGTTAAAACGCCTATCCGTTGGCGAGAGTAACGCGGGGGCGGTATGCCAAGTACACTGGCCAGATGAAAAAAAGACGTGGAAGAGAGTAAACGGAGACGAAGGGGACGAGCAGGGGCAGGAAGGAGGGACAAAGTTTATCGTCCGACAAACGACACGGACTTCGCGCCGACGAAAATATCCCGGAGCAGAGGAATTCGTTACCGCGAGCATCTCGTCGTATCCTACTCTTTTTCTCCTCGGTGTGTGGCGGCCGTTGGTTTCGCGCGGTTTTAAGCGACCCTCCGGCTCTTTGATGCACGCTTTCCGGTACCTTTTTTTTCCGGTCTTGGTTAATTACTCGCGTTCGGTAAAAATACTCGACGCTGGAGGAGATTTAAGGATATATGCACGGCCGATCGTCAGAGTTCGACATTCACCTTGGGTTTGCTACTGTCGTTAACCTTTGCCCCGGCCAGTTCAGCATTGGCGAATTTTATTCATAGATTCGCGGCGAGGAAGATGAAAGATTCATTTTTTTCAAAGGAATTCGCGTGAACGCCGGGCGCTTTCACGAATTCCTAACCTTCTCGCGTGTTCGTTTAAATTCAGAGCGCCTCGCCCACGTGAAGAGCGAGTCGACGTTGACGAGAACGTTCCAAAGCGGAGACCCAGATTTCAGCGAGGCGTGAAAGCCCAATAAAGCGGTGCCATCCGTCAAAACGGATGTTTACCAGCGCCACGTGTCCGCGAGACGTTTCTCGATCAGGCGTGCACCCGCGCTGCGGAAGATTCGTCAAACGTCTGAGGATGCCTCGGGATTCCTCCGATCGCAGGAATTCTCTATTAACTCGGTGAAGAGCGATAGGAATTCCGCGTTATCGAACGGTTTGTTCATCCTTACGTGAATCAAATACTCGAGTTATTAGCAGTCTTGCGGAGTTCTAAAAAGCGACTGAAATGCGAGGCGCCACCGTGGGTGACACGCGACGAGAATCGCGAGACGCAGAGGAGAAGTGGGAAGCTGGAAGAGGAAAAAATGGATCGCTGGTCGAAAGCCGGTTGTTCATGGAGGAACGAAGACAGTCGGAGAGATAATTTTAGGCCACCCTTCTTTTCCGCGTTTCCCCTCAACTTGCTTTTTTTCCGATCTTCGCATCCGGCTTCAGCCACGAATATTTGTAGAAGTATCGTTAACGCGATCGTCCGATGCTCTCGATGGATATTTTAAGTTGAATGACCTTGAATGGTAGTAAAAAGTAACATATTAAATTCGCCCATACGTTTGTAGGGTTTCTAGAAATTAATTAAATAGTTACATAGATATCTCTCACTATCGTTTACAACTTCTCTTGAACGTTTCGACAGCTTTCGAACTTGTTGGTTGAAAAATGCTGTTCTTTTTAACGCAAACCAATTTCCAAAGCATCTTTGGAATTTCACATCGTCGTGAAAGGTAAGAAGATTTGAAACATTATGGAAGGAAGAAATAAGATAGTAGTCCACCAAAACGAGAATGTTAGAAAGCTTCTCATCCAAGATCCTGGAAAGCCACTTTCGTTAAATTGTCGTCGTATGTGTCGTTGATACGAATGTTGTCGACAATTGCACGACATTCAAACGTCGACATGAAATTTATATCTTATCATTAAAATAAAAGAACGACTCGAAAGATATCGAATGGTGTATAATAGATGGATAAATATTTCATACAGTGCGATAAATATTCCAAGCCATGCGAAATTATGGATCAATCTAACGGTACGAGCGGTAATAAGCAATGACTATAATATTATCTAAAGAAGAAAGTATTCAACCTAATAGTCATGGAGAGTCGGTGACATCAGGACCGACGGTCGTAACCTTCCACTTACAGTCCAAGCATCCACTTAAACCGTCCGTCTTATTAAAACGATCTCGAGAAATCCGACACGGTTGCAACAGCTGAAAAACGTTAAAAAGTTAGACCGACTACGCTATCTTTACTGTGCCGATTCAAACTTCCTTATAACTTCAATCGCGTGCCTGCGAGATTTTAACCTACCGCCAGTTCCCAAGAACTCGCGAGTTTCCCTAAAAACTCGAAGGTGGCCAAAGTTTGATTGCTCGGAAACCTTCTTCCACCTTCTACGCTTCCAAGTGTCTCCAGCTTCCTGTGGCACAACCACCCTCGTTCATCCCTCGACAACGTCATCGAGGTCTATAGCTTTTATTTCACGCGTTTCCTTGCGACAGCCTCCGGTACGTTCTATTCTCGTTCATTGGGGGAAACACGACGACAAGAGACAGATTCCAACAGCCGGCGATGAACTCCCTAAAAGGCGGCGAGGAACGCGTAACGAGCGCGTGCCACGCTGGTATTTACGAGATAGCGGGTATTCCCGCGTCGATCGTTCCCGGGTTCTTGCGACTATTCTCCTGGAATTTCGGTCTTTTCGAAACAGGAACGCTAAGCGTTTGAAGAATCGGTGAGAATACGCGGTTAAAAAGAAATTACCGGGCAGACTGTATTTTTAAGCAAGAACCTGTTGTTTAGGCGAGTGGCGAGTGGAGACGATTCGAGTTTGGGAAGGTGAGAGAGTAAATGTCCTTGTTAAAATTCCATAAAGGCTCGTTGGAGAGATGTTTCGCTTTGTCTATCGTAGTATCACTGTTCCACCTCGGCGACGATTATTGTCGTGTGACGCGTGCTACACTCGTAAAAAGCAGCCGGAGAACGTGGTTATTTAGAACGTCGCGGCGCAAGTATGGCCTCTCGTGATTTATTGTCAACGTAAAATCCAACGCTTCATCCTCTTGCATTTCCCTGATGCTTAGATTCTCTTAGATTCCGACCTTTGTTTTTAACGTACACGTACACAGAAATTCACGTGTAATTTAGACAATCTCACGCGTGTTCTATCGTACGTATCTAAACGAATTGGAAACGCAGCATGTGCGATATTGGAAAAGTAGTCAGAAATTAGATCATAGCAGCCGTATCGCCGATAAAACCAAGCAAAATACACGCAATCGGATTCACAGCCATCAGAAGTTCGCGATGCCGGTCAAAATTGTCTTTCGACTGGACACCTGTTCGGACCGAATCGATTAGAATATTCAAAGAGATTTTCATGGTTATTCGTTACGTGCACCTCGATTGGATCGATTAGGTCCAAAACTGAATGTATCCAAGAGCAATCTCCCGGCTCGCTTTCGGTTGAGTCAACGAGCGATATCCACGTAACAGTACAATTACGATCGTAGACGCGGGCCGTAACTTGTCCGCTTGCCTCCGCTCAATCATTGCCAAGATCTCTGCCGTGTATTCAGCTGGGCATGGGATGAGAGGCAGCGACGTTCCGTGTCGTTGAGCGCGTCGTCCACGCGCACGAGAAGGGACACGCGATTCGCTGCGACGGCTAGGCTGTCCGAATTCGCCGAAGCAATTACTTCGGAGGCGAGAGTTAAGGTAGGCCGCGCACGAAGATGAATTTCACGCGGCTTCTTTCAACAGGTTGTCCTTATACGGGCAAAAACTTGATTGCATCCGAGAATATACAGCGGTTAGCTGGATGGTCTGGATTAGACGAACCGGCGGATGGCCAGCGGATAGAGTAAATCTCGGTGGTGCGGCGAGTCGCGCGACCCGCGAGCAAAAACCTTCCCCTAATTAACGCGAATGAATCACGCAATGCTTGGTCGGCGGCGTTTGATCACGCGTTTCCCACTGGCCACCGCTTCTGGGGGGCTTTTATAGTCGATAGCGTCTAAGGAGTCTCGCAAATGCTTCCGGCGGCGGGCATATCGCCTTGCCACCGCTTGATAAACGGTTCGCTGGCAGAACGAAAGAGACAAAGCGTTTCGTTTATTACGTGTGAGATTGCCTCGACGAACGGAAGACGACCGTGCAACGGATGAGAGTCACTGGCTCTGTAGACCGATTGATTAACGATGCGACTCCTTTCTCAGCATCGTTTCCACCATCCGAAACCAAGAAACAGATTAAGATCGCTAATCGGTTTTGATTCGCGATAAATCGTTCGGGAATCCTTTGTTCACCACCGATACGCTCGACCTATTCGTTGTCTTACCGCTTGCAGGTTTATTTTCCCCTGGTTGATCGTCGTGCCTCGTTTTACCGTGATTTAGGACGAAGTGGGAGGTTAGATACTTGAATGGCTTGGTCGCGTTCAGCCCCTCGACTCGACGAATCGCTGATCGAGGAAACGATCTATTTCCATTTTCTTGACCGTTTTCTTCGGACAATAGCGGCCTAGTTTAGCTTGGCCGGTAACGATCACGTATCTTTCAGATTTTAGACCCTTCTCCTTACGATTAAACGTAAACGTAAACGAGTCATGGAATTCAACGAGTGACATTTTACGGTTTCTACGCTGATAAAATACGGCAAACGCTCGGTGATTTATGTTTTCTAGCGTAGTTTCCAGCAGGAATATTACTCTTTACTCTGCTTTAGTATCGCGAACTAGATCGAGCCGGTGCGCGACTACGAGGGACGCCCGATAGGCCGAGACGTTTACCAAGAGAGAGAATCGAGGGGGGTAGTTTGGAAATCACGAACCACGATACCTTGTTTGCGAGCGTTCGAAACGGTCTAGTTACCGGACTCGGATTCGAGCAGTCGTAAAATACCCATGTCCCCGGGGGCGAATAAGATCGATACCGTGATGGCTAATTAAGGAAGAAAGGCAACGGTACGGGTTCAATATTTATACTTGTTTGGTAGTATGAAAGGCCGGAACAGAGACCGAAGTCAGACTGAAAGAAGAGGTGGAAAATATTCTGAGAAGAAGAAAAATTGAATTGCTCCATTAACGTAATTCGCGTGACTATTTTTCTTTCGCTCCGTAATTATTTGTATTTTACTTTCGCCACGGCTTCTCTCTCTATATATATTATACGTGGCGTCCCTTTCATCGGCGACCCTAACGAAGTTAATAGCTCTATTTACACGACGCTTGAAGTTATTTCAATACGCATACTGCACGGGCAATCAGGACGCGCGTTTTATACCGCGAAAACTCATTTCATGCATGTACCACGGTTGTAACATTGTTTCGTTTATTAGTGGATCAATGCCACGCGCAATATCGCCAGATTTTACCGTGGCAATCGCGCGACTGCCACGGAAATGCAATTAATTCATCTCTTTCGCCCTTTTGCGTATTGTCGCGAACGTTGTCGCGTTGTTACGATCGGAAGCTCGTTCCTAAATGAACGGTGTTCCAGCTTTCTATCCTCCGTCGTTTTGTTATTATTTTTTTAATCATTTTCCTCTTTCTCCCTCTTCCTCGCTACCATCCCATTTCTTTTTCACTGCTTCGTTTTGCGTCGTGTTTCTTTTTTCTCGCCTTTTTCACCAGCTACCACCGCTTCAATGGACTTTCGATTCTAATTGAAGCTGGCTTACTCGCGCGAGCCGCGAAACACAGAAATGCTTATAAAATTTCAATTAATCGACACCCGGAGGGCCGAGCGTTGCTATTTCTGGTCGCGCGTACGAAGGCAAAACTTTTCGATTACGTAATAGGATTACCAGCTGCTCCAGTTATCATCGTTGCCGCCGTTTTATCGTCATTACGGACCAACAGCTACTTTCGCCAATAGCCAGATATCTTCCACGGTACCCTCCTCCTAACGAGCTTGCAGAGAGCGCGTAGACAACGACTGTTTCTGTGTTACAGGGACGAGGACCGCGCTGCGTTGTTGGAAACGAAACATTCCACGGAAGACCCGCTACGGCATTTCCTACGAAATCCAACAGAGATCCAATCCTCGTCATGGAAACGTTGCACTTTCAGGTAAGCTCCTCATCATCCCGCAGCGAGACAAGTTTCTGAATTCGCAAATTGCGGCCCGCCCGCAGATCCTCCAAACGAATTCCAGTTTTCGTATTATTTACATTTTACACGTAAATGCTTCCTGTCTCTTCCGAAATGAGAGCTCGAAAATACGCATGGCGCTACTCTATTGCGAGAACTGCATCTCTCTTTCGCTTCTTTGATACATTTGGAATATGACATTATGAGAATAACCGTGGAGGTCGGATGACACGCGAAAGGATTTTCAACGACAATATTTGGGTAGGTTTTCAGCCACGGTTATCGACAGAAAGACAGACATCAGCTTTTTTATTCGATCTAGATCGTCGAACGACTCGTTACTCTTCGTTCGAGACGTCTCACGCCGAGGCATCTGAACGAGGATTCAGGACAAAGACGAAGAGACGCATGTTGTAATGTGCAGTTTGTTCGAAAATAGATATCAGGGGATCCGACGCGAATAAAAATTTGTTTATCAAATCTTTTTTAGTATTTTCCCTACTTCCTGCCTCAGTTGAAATATCTTCTTTCCATCGCTCAAAAAAAACCTACCTTAAGAACAAATTCTAATACGTAACGAGGATCGAAATTCCGATCGTTTTTACACTCTTGCGTTTTTCTCGACACACGTTTAGGATACTTGGCGTAAGTTCGGTTATTAGTTTGATATTGGCGAGTGCGGTGGAAGAATTGATCGATCGACGATATAAAAAAAAAAGTATGATTAATGGTAGAAGCTGGTGACGTATGGGTGATAGGTACTAGGTGGAAGTTAGCGCGCGTGTGGCTTTTTTGAAGGACATAGCTTACCTCGGCTGATCTAAATTACTTTTCGAGGATATATGCACGTACTGTGCTCGAAGCGACGAGTTTACCGCAAGTGCTTAAAACGTCGTCCAGCGAGGTTTAATGCATGCACGGACACGTGTCTTCGTAAAGTACCGAATCAGATCAAAACTGCCGGAATGGTTATTGAGACGCTTTGGTGAGTCAGGATAATGCAACATCACGAGCAAAAGTTCGATCGTGTTGAATCAGGAATATTCGAGGGTTTAATACCGACTGGAAATAGTTTTTCATTTAATACTCACGAACGACTCGTATTAAAGAAATATTTGCCTGAAATTATAAGGCAGAATTATATATCGATGCTTTGCAAAGTAACTAACCTGTATTCCAGCATTTTTAATCTACTTTTTACTATTAAACGACACTAGTCTGCGTTTGACAGATCGTACGTGTATTGTTATTTCACACCTGTCGATTATATTTCAAGAGTGGCCAGTTAACTGAATCTCAAATAGCGATTATTTGTATAAAATATTTGCACTGCGGAACTCAATGGCTAGCCGTTTAAACAGTCCGAACACGTTTAAACAAGATCTTCCCATCGAGCTAGACCATCCTTCGGTTGATCTGACGCGAAACCATCGTCTCGCTTTGTTGAGTTCTTCGTCCATCGTCGATCAAACCTGCGTTATACACACACACGTATATTCTTTTTACATACGTGAAATGAACGGCAGATGTTACACGGTTTAATAAAATCGCTGAAACGAGGAAAACAGAGATAATTCGGGGCGTTAAAACCATCGACATAAATCTTCTCGAACGATTTTTGCAATTAGCCCAGCCCATACCGTTTGTTAACCGGTTCGGTAAAATACGACGGAACTTTCGGTGAGTTATGTCTCTCCAGGTTGGTCCTGACGATCTTTAACTAAAACTTCTCTAAGGCGCTAGAAAAGATGCCGCTTAATTCGCTCTACAAATTAACCTCTCTTGCCTCGGTAAATTCGTAATTAGGACACCGTTACGGCGACGAACTACAGCCAAAAAAGAAAAGAAAGAAAAGGAAAGACGACGACCGTATGTATGTTTCTCGGTCGCGAGACTATGCCGATGATTTTTGGCAGACGACGCGATGCGGCGCGGTTATCCTCGAGATCCGCGATCGATAAATCTTTGAAGAAACGAGAAGGAAAAATGTCTCGTGTTGTTAGACGATCGCGAGGGGATATAAACGGAGGGATCACGAGAGAGTTGGCCGTCGTTTCAGCGCTCTAAATTTCCATTTAAACTCCTAATTAATTTTCATCGCTCATACGGCCTGAGCCAGTGGTATTTATTACATGGTCTCGTGGGCGGAGCGCAAAGGGTGTTTCTCGAAGCTAGGTGGTTTCGTGAATCGTAAATAAAATTCGTCGCGCGATATTATCGCGTAAACGGGCTGGCTGGACCGGCCATTAGTATTCTTTCGGATTACAGAAACGTCCCCTGGTGTGTTTCTCAGCGGCCCCAGGGTATAATACCCCCTCCCCCCTCTCGGTTAATGGCGAGCAAGCTCAGAGAGATAGATTCTTCGGTTAGCGTCTTAATGAATGCTCGTGCGAGCCTGGTGGATTCGTGGTTCGTCACAGGAAATAGAGGAGGATGAGAAGGAAACAAATAATCGAGCGACAGGAGACGCGCGAGGCGCAGGGGAATCAGCAATGAATATTCAAGCTGATTATTTTGCAGTTATTCATCGGTTAAGTTCGGGAGACGAGACTACCAGCAAGTTAGTTACAGTGGCGCAGTTAAGAAGTTTGTCGTCTCGTGCTCCACCACGGCAAACCGATCCTGGATTTAACCAACCTAGCGGAGCCGCTTAATTTATCGCGATCTAATATCGCGACAACGGGACCCAACGCGGGTACTAGCTTAAGGTTTCACGGTATTTCGTTGTATGTCGATCGACATAGGCTAAGAAGACAATGAGGTCGAACACGCGAAACGAGGTAGAGCGTTCGACTTTCGTCGCGGAACAGGCATCAAGGTAGCCAGGCATATCGGTGCAGTTTCGATGTTAAATTCAGAGGCAAGAGGGACGAGATGCACTCGAGACGTCTCCAAGGTGGAGACTAAAGTTTCTCTTGGCTCCGAGGAGACCCTTCTTCCCTTTGAACTCGCTCACCGGGAGTAAATCATGGATTTAGCGCATGGGCGTAGGAGCCGTCCGATCGTCGACTGGCTAACCGGTTCATCGTATGAGATGGTGCTGCTTGTTCGTTTCTACTTCGGTATCATTGTTTTCCTTCTTTCTTCGCTTCCTTTTCGTCATGTCACGCGTTATTTTCTTTTTCGACGCGATTAGCAAACTAATGAATACCAGAGTTTATTCGGATCTCGTGGAAACTTTGGAAAAAGGGAGGGGAGAGAGAGAGATAATTCCGCGCGCGCTTTTTGCGAAATTCCCGGTGGAAATTTTATTTTCGTACGTTTCGAGAAACTCGCGGCTCGACTGTATGTCGTCTAGGTTCGTTTGGAGAAGTTTGAAGCGGCTAGAATTGAAAAAGTTGCGGCTCGTCTCCGCGGTCGAAGCTACGGGGGATTTTAATAATTCGCGAGGTGACAGAGGGCCAGGTAAAACGGAAAGTGAACGAAAGAACCGTTCCAAATGCGACGAGGCTGGAATAGAAGAAATCAAAAGTTAGCCGGAGCCAACCCTCTTCGCCTTTCCCATCCCCCCCGGCGACTGTCACCTCGTATGAAACAAGTAGCGAATCGTCTATGCACAAGTTCGAAAACTACGTGGCGATGAAAGAGTTTACCTTTGGGGATATTCGTTCTAACCCGACGTGTTGCAAAAAAGAAACGGAATGGGAAAAAGCTACGAAAGTAGAGCACACTGGACGAGTTTCGTCGAGTAATTGACGTATCTACTCGCGCGGCTACTACGTTCAAGGTGCTCGATATCGTAGTACGGTGCCTGAAGTATCGCGAAAATTCTGTTGGTCATCGCTGTTATTTACCGGAACAAACAAGAAAGGAGCGGAAAATATAGGATCAATAAAAAAAGAAAAACCATACATATATTATAAAAAGAGGCACGAGAAAGCACGGAGCTTCTGGTGCTAGCATTTTATCTTTTGAAAACACATATACATACATATGTATGCAAGCGCACACGTACAAACGCGTATCCACGTTTCGACTGAGGTATGCACGCGTAACAAGCGACGTAAATCAACGGGAAAATTTGTATCGTGCAGAGTCCAGGATTCGCGGAGATCCCCGGACGAGACAGAGTTGCGGAGAGCATCGACGTTATCCCAGAAGAGGCAAATCGATTCGATCCGAATAGAGGAAACCCGGTCGACTGCGAAAGCTTCCGTTCGCTTTTCGATCGGTGTTCCTTTTTGTTTGAAACTTCCCGCCCGAACCTCCCTCTTTCATCACTGACTCCTCTCTTCCTGCCCGCTGTTCAGCCATCCGCCCCACATCTCCTCTATCTTTCTCTTTATCCAAGAATAGCTCGACTGCCATAATAACCGCGTGGAAAGAATACACGAGAGGAGAGTAATTTCTGCTCTGTGAAGAGTCGCGTCGCGATATATATTCATCCTCTCGGCTCTCTCTGGCTCTCCTTCTCCCATCTCTCTGGACCGCTGGCCCGCTCGACCGGCCCCTACCTCACCCCATTGCGCGTTTGCGCCCCTCTGCCACCTCTTTGCTGGCTGCAGTCCACTGTTTGTCACCGCAGTCTCTCCGGTTAGCATTGTGCTCGCTTTCCCCCTTCTTCGTATTTCCCTTCCCTTTGGCCCGCACCCCGATCTCAGCCCTCTTGCCGCGATCGTTGCCGTCGTTCCTTCGTTCTCTTGTCGTCTGCGTTACGTTTCTCGTTACGACTCTGTCGTTCCTCCCTGATTCCCCGTGTATTTTTGGACGCGGACCCGAAGAAACGGTTCAACGACCCCATTCGTCCCCGAACTGGGACGTGTACGTATGCGCCGACTGACGAGCACCGAGGAAAATCGTGATTGATCGTCGTTTTACCAACCACGTTTTCGCCAGGCTCGCCCTTAACGAGGCCTTGATACGATTCCTTGCTTCTTGCGACCGACTGTCCCGCTTCGACGCTTCTATCGTCGTCGTCGTTCTCAACGCCCGACGAAAAATAATCGCCCGATCTCCACACCTCTACTAATTAGGCGGAAATCATAGTTATGATCCGAGAAATCCACCGATTGGTGTTCTTCGATCGAGTGGAATCCCGCGTCGATCGAATCGATCATCGATGCAAATAATCTGCTTTCACATTGTTCCTGATATCCTGGCGCTTTAGTTTTGCTTCACTTTTGAAACGCGTTTAAAAGTCGCTCATCCCCGTTGCTTAAGATTGTCCCAAATATCTTCGGTTATCCAAAGTTCCACCCTTCCGCTTTTTAATTTTATTCTTCGACGAAATTCTACGTAAATCCAAATTTTCTTTGGATTCGGTATTTTTAGACTCGGCAGAGGAAATGACGAGAAATAAAGGGTTTCTTTTATTCCATTTTTCTTTGTCAGCCAACCTCTTCTCCGGTATCGTTGAACGTGACGATTTCGACGATTACAGTCGTCACGGTTACATTCCTCGCGTGTAGACAATTTAACAGTTGAAAAAAAGAAAGGCAAGGAAGAGTAGGGAAATAAAACGTGGCGACATTGCAAAATCACCGCGCCCACAAAACCGTCAGAAGTTAGACAGGCATCATGGAATTACATCTAACTTGGCGAAAAGCTGGGAAAGTCTGCTAGTGGCACTTTTTCCGCGTGCATCGCGATTTCTCCACTAACACACGCAAACCGGACACGTAGCGTGTTTTCTAAATTTTCCTCGCTGCCGAGCTGCTGTCACGTAACCGATAAATAATCCTCGATTCTCTCGTTCGACGATGACTGGCGAGAAAAAGAACACCGAGACGAATCGTACTTGCTCGTTTCCTCCACGTATTTGCGATTTGCATTCAATAAACGCGCTCGTCGCAAAAATTATCGTTCGTCGCTAACGTTAGCAGTCCCGGGAAACGTGTTTCCCTCGAAATTTTCCATCTCATCGTCGAGTGTCCATGTCTATCATCGCGATACAAGTGGTTTCTCAAATATTTGAGTATGACTCCACTCGAATACCTTTTCCCCTTTGCGATACACACGTGTATTTTAAAATATATGCGTTTCATCCAACCGAAAGCCATTTTCAAATAAAATTCATGATACCGCGGGAAAGTCGAGCAAAATCAACTTGTACGAGAATGGGTTGCATAATTAAAATCCGTATTTTCAGCTTTGGGCGGAGTCATGCGCCTCGCTATATGAAACGCAAAATTGATATTACGGGTCGTTCGCCCGTCACGATGACGAGTAATTAAATTCCATTAACGTGTATCTAAAGATACGAGCATAAAGTAGAACTTCATTTTGAATTTTCTAGTCGAAAGTGACGTTTCAGTGATAACGTTGCCTTGTTCTTACAGTATAGCAGTGTTGTAAGCTCAAACATCTTAACATTCGATCTTGCAGTGTGACCCAACCTATCGTATGAGACACCATTGATCCTTGTGAGTGAACTAATACGATGCTATTTATTGGATTGGCAACTAAGTGATTGCGGATTTTGTCATTAGGTGGTAATGACACATTGTTGTCAACCCAATAGATCTAGCAAGAAATACCGTCAGAAAGGTTAGGGTTATTTGAGTCAATGACAAGATGTTATATAAGAACTAATAAAACAAACAATAAAATAACTTTCAGAAATAAGGTAATACATACGTACTATTAAATTATGATAATTACAATTAGTAAATAGATATTACGTTCTGGTAAAAAAAACTATGATCTTCTAACTTGCAATGTATGTATTATTTGTATCGCGCTACAAATAATAAGCTAATTAAACTTTTTTCAAGATGGCTTAGATTTTTCTATTAGAATTCGGCGAATTACAAGATTAATGGCTTTATCCATTTGTTTCTGTTCTGAAATTCGTTTATACTGAAGAATACCTGATACGAATAAACTTGTGTTATTTATTTATTTTTCTACCGATAATAACGTACGAGCAAGATATCGAAATATGAGGTCCCAATTTGAATCGTTAAAGGGTATCCTGCGGAGAGTAAATCGATAAGATTTCACGTTTCAATGTCTCGTCATACGTCCATTCTCCGAGTGAACGTTCCTTCGCGGACGTGGTACCGATCGCGAAACAGCGTGCCGGCCACGTTTATCGATCTAGCATCAGATTAATGCGGAGGGAACAAGTGTAATCTCGTGCATGAAGTCCGCCGCCGCCGTTGGCCTCTGCCTGTCTCTTTTCCGCCGGGGATAGAGGGACGTAATTCCGGGTCTGTACGCGTTCCGGACAAATTGACCCCATAGTTTAATGGCGCGCCGAGTTTCGAGTAGTTGCGCCGCGCCAGATAATGGAGTCCCGGGCTATATTCGAATGATAATATTCGAAAGGCGGCCTCTGCCTTCTATTTCGAACGAGTGGAAATGGGTCGTGGCGGAACCGCTTCGTTGCCGCGCCATCGTCGATGGCGAAACGGACCGTAAATGACTCGTATAATCGGATCCGCCGTTAATTCGTGGTCCTGAAAGCAAGGATAACAAAACGACCTGACCATCGAGGTTGGTACGTACGCCCGCGCGTAACCTTCCTCGTTCGATTTTCGAACGTCCCGATCCAGAAGATGGTTGGAGAAAGGAAAAATAGGTCGGTGAATGGTTTTCGTTCGGCTAGGAAATTGAGAGAGGATGAAGGTGGCACAACACATGCCGCTTTTTACGAGGACATTTACGATCGCAGGCGATTCGCGTGTACAGTTTTTTATACGTTCAACGGTACGAAGGATAAAGCATTTAAGAGTGGTGTTTATGGATTCGAATCGAACGATAATTTGCCGTGGTTCGGTTCGTACGCTCGTGATCCGAAGAATCGTTAGATGTTCTCATGTAGTGGATGTTAACGTGTGCACGTGTGCAACGAGCGAAGGAAAAAAGGAGAAAGAAGCAGAAGGCGCAAAAGAGAATACCGGCTAGTCGTTGTACGATACTTAAATCTCGATAATCACGATCGGTCGGGGAACTTGTATTTCTCGGCTATCGACGGTCTCGATCGTTAAATCCACGTAGGAGGCGAGAGAGAAGGGAAAAAAAAGGAGAGAATAGGGGGAAACAAAATGGTCTTGCTTAATAACGTGCACGTAATGAAAGTAACAGAGGTAGAAGAGTAGCATGCTTGATAAGAAATACCTTTGCGAAGAGTTAAGAACGATAGAGTGAGTGAGAGAGAGAGAGAGAGAGAGTGAGAGAGGATGAAAATACCGAGGGCGGCTGCCGTTTAACCTCGACGAAGAGAACGAGCCGTGTAATCGGACTGTCTACTAATTCAAACTACTTAACACTCGATAGACGTACCCCGTGGAACTTGCGTTGCTAATTACTTCGGAACTTTCGATAACTTTGATTATCCTTTTGAATAATTCCATTAAAATCTCGTAACTAGACCCCTCATAGTTAATGCATACGCGCTGCGTCTCGTGAACGAATCATACGCCGACCATTACGTTCACTTTCATCGAACAAGTTGTTATTAAACTTGAGTGACACCGATGAAACTGCTACACTTCGAACTCAAACCCGTATCTTCTACTTGTTAGACAACTGCTTTAGCCAATTAAACTCTCTTTCTTTCTCTTTCTCTCTTTCTCGAATTGTCGACGAAATTCCTTCGCAACAAACAACGTTCAGTATGTACAACGAGGAGCAAACTTTATTTTGTTGCCTACGAGACGAGGACTCTTCAACATCTGCCGGTTATGTTTTAACACACCTCACGCAGCTTATCCTAACCGTCCTAATCACCGATTTAGCATCGTTTCCGTCGCATTTGCCGCGTCTCCCCTTTCTCTGTCCTCCTGTTTAATTTAATGGCCAGCAGATAACGATTTAACGTGAGATATTTTAAGCAAATTAGTTTTCGCGGAAACGCACCGTGTCATCTCGCTCGAGGGTTAACAGTCGTGTACTTCGATCGAGCGACGCGGCGTAATGTGTCGCGCGTGCACGCATAGAAAATCAGCGACGACGCGTACTTATGGGAGCACACAGTTCGTTCCTCGTGACTTGGTCCCGCTACGCGTCAAAAGAGTTCTTTGGAATTTCGATAACGGGCACGGATCACGCTACCACCGGCATGCACGCAAGGACGAGGGTGGCGCGAATTTCAGGGGAAACCACGCTCTCGTCCGCATCTCTGGATCTTCTCGTTCGGGAATAACAGTGATCCTCGACAAAAGAGCCACGCTTCTCTCGATATACCTGCCTCGAATTTCTGGCATTACGGTATCAAATTGCAGCCTTCGTACCCGTGGCTTTGATCCCGCGTAATCATTTTTCCCTTCCCGTTTCTTTTTTCACCTCTTTTTTCCTTTTTTCCCTTCTCCCTGCTTTCTCCTTTTTTTCTCTCTTGTTTCGTGCAGTTATCACAAAGGAGAATCCGGCAATATCAGTGTCCACGGGCGCTTATTAATAGGCGAACATCGAGACAGGGAGAGGAGAAGCAAGCGAGACGAGAAGGAAAAGAGGGTCACTGGCGTGTCCCACTAAAAGAATTCATTAACGCGGAAACCACGCGACGGTGACCGATCAAAGTGTCCGTCGTTCCTTTCAAAAATCGTGGTTTAACTTGTTATCGTACCTCTGTCGTGCCACGTGTACACAGATTCCCCAGAACTATTATTTTTTGCTTCCTTTGACTTGCCCGACTTTCGATTCGATCCTCCCTTTGCCTCTACGAGGTACACTTTCCACCAGGTTACCTACTAACGACTTCAAGATCTGTAACTCTTTCTTGAATTGGTAATTTATTCGCCAACACTCTCTCGAAATAATGTACAGTACCGAGAAGTTGCCGACGACGAACGTAGAAAGAGAATGTTTGATTCGCGACGGGCGTTGATAGAAAAGGGGGCGAGGCCCGTCGCGAGGGG